>NW_022589694.1:0-140476 GCF_009834535.1 Camelus ferus | reverse complement strand
CGTCAAAATCGTTTTGGAGCTTGTATCAGCCTTATATATACATGGAGTATAGTTTGCAAGTGAAAAAATCTTTGAGTTCCCAACAGGATAGATGACAGACAGCTTTCACACACACTTATCTCTCAGATCTGAGCATGTGGAGAGTCGTTCTTTCATCTAGCACAAATGATTCGGTTGCAGGAGAAACCCATACTCTGATATCTCAGTCCCTTTCTTAGTGCCGGTTTGAAATTCTTGCAGTTTTCTAAGTAACACCGATTTCAATCAACAACTTCCCCATATATATATATGGATTGTTGTTTGCAACTGAAAAGAAACTTTGTGTTCACAACCAGATAGCTGAAGTTGGGATTCACAATCACTTATCTCTCGGAACTGGGAATGTGTAGAGATGATCGTTCATCTAGCAAAAAGGGAGCGGTTTGCAGTTGAAATTTTCACGTGATTTTCTCAGTTTCTTTCTTAGTGCCTGTTTAAAATTTCTGCAGTAATCACTGGAAAACCGAGTTGTAGCTGGTACTTCCAAATATATATATATATGGAGTGTTGATTGCAACTGAAAAGGAAATTTGTGTGCTCAATAAGCAAGGTGAAAAACGGCACTGAAACACAATTATATATAAGAACTGAGAATGTGAAGAGATTTTTTTTCATCTTGCACAAATTGAAAGGGTTGCAGGAAAACATTTACTCTTGTTTCCCAGTCTTTTTCCTAGTGCGGTTTTGAAGTTCAAGCAGTTTCCAGTGTAAAATAGAGTTGGAGCTTATACCTCCCTTATATATGTATGGAGTGTAGATTACAATATAAAAATTTTTGTGTTCCCAACAAGCTAGGTGAAGGATGGCTTTCACACACATATATCTCTTCACAACTGAGCATGAGGACAGACGTTCATTCATCTGACACACAGGGAAATGGTGGCAGGAAAAACTTCTGCTCTGGTATTTCTATCTTTTTCCTAGCGCTGATTTGAATTTCCTGCAGTTTTCGCGGGAAAACCTAGTTGGAACTAGTACCTCCCTTTATATATGAATGCAGTGTTGTTTGGAAATAAAAAAAACTGTGAGTTCCCACCAAGTTAGGGGAAGGAAGGCTTTCACACACACTTATCACTCAAAACTGAGCATGTGGTGAGATGTTTCTTATACTTGCCAAAAGGGAACGGATTGCAGAGGAAACTTTTACTCTGGTAACTAAGTCTGTTTCCTAGTGATGGTTACATGTTCCTGCATTTTTCACTTTAAAACCATGTTCGAGCTAGACCTCCCGAAATACATGTATGGATTGTAGTTTGCAACAGAAAATGAACTTTGTGTTCCTAACAAGCAAGGTGAAATATGGATTTCAAACACAAATTTCTCTAAGAACTAAGCATGTGGAGCGGTGTCTGTTCCTCTGTAACAAAGGGAAAGTGTTGCAGGAGAAACTTTTACTTTTGTTTCTCAGTCTGTTTTCAAGTGCTGGTTTGAAGTTCCTGCAGTTTTCAGTATAAAACCATGTTGGAGCAAGTACCTCCACATACATATGTATGGAGTGTAGATTTTAACTGAAAAGAAATTGTGTTCCCAACAAGCTAGGTGAAGGATGGCTTTCACACACATATATCTCTTCACAACTGAGCATGAAGACAGACGTTCTTTCATCTGGCACATAGGGAAATGGTGGCAGGAGAAACTTCTGCTCTGGTATTTCTAACAGTTTCTTAGTGCTGATTTGAATTTCCTGCAGTTTTCCCAGGAAAACTTAGTTGGAGCTAGTACCTCCCCTTATATATGTATGCAGTGTATTTGGGAAATGAAAAAATCTATGTGTTCCCATCAAGCTAGGGGAAGGAAAGCTTTCACACACACTTATCTCTCAAAACTGAGCATGTGAAGAGAAGTTTCTTAGACTTTCAAAAAGGGAATTTTTACAGGGGAAACTTTTACTCTGGTAACTTAGTCTGCCTCCTTGTGCAGGTTTGATGTTCCTGCATTTTCACTTTAAAACCTTGTTGGAGCTAGGCCTCCCAAATATATGCATGGAGAGTTGTTTGCAACTGAAAAGGAACTCTTTTTTCCCTTCATGTTAGTTTTAGAATGGCTTTCACACAAATTTATCACTCAGATATGAGCATCTGAAGAGAAGGACTTTCATGTGGCAAAAAGGGATCCGGTTGCGGGGGAAAATTTTCTCTGGTTTCCTAGTCTGTTTCTTAGTGCCGGTTTGAAATTCATGCAGATTTCACTTGAAAACCAAATTGGAGCTAATACATACCCATATATATGTACGGAATGCAGTTTGCAAAGTTAGAGAAAAATTTTGTTCACTACAAGGTAGTTGAAGGATGGATTCACACACTATTATCTCTCTGAACTTAACTTGTGGAGAGACATTCGTTCTTCTGGCACAAAAGGAAAGTGTTGCAGGGAAAATTTTACTCTGGTTTATCATTTTGATTCCTTCTGCTGGTTGGAAGTTTCTCCATGATTCACTGTAAAGCAGATTTGAAACTAGTACCTCCCCATATATATGTATGGAATGTAGTTGGCAAATGAATAGAAACTGTGTTCCCAACAAGCTATATGAAGGATGGTTTTCACACACAGATTTCTCTCAGAAATGAGCATTTGGAGAGAGGTTCGCTCTTCTTTCAGATAGGGTAATAGTTTTAAGAGAAACTTTTGCTCTGGATTCTCAGTTTGTTTCCCATTGCCGGTTTGAAGTTCCTGCCATTTACACCATAAAACCGAGTTGAAGCAAGAACTTCCCCGTATATATGTAAGTACTGTAGTTTGCAACTTAACAGAATCTTTGTGTTCCCAAGAATCTAGGTGAAGGACGTCTTTCTCAGACATTTATCTCTGAGACCTGAGCATGTGGAGAGACGTTCACTCTTCTGGCAAAAATGGAAAGGGTTGCAGTGGAAATTTTGCCCAGGTTTCTCTGTCTGTTTCTTAGTGCAGATTTGAAATTCCTAGGTTTTCACTGGAAAATCGAGTTGGAGCTAGTAGCACCCCTTATATATGAGTGCAGTATATTTGGCAAATATAAAAACTATGTGTTCCCAACAATCTAGGTGAAGGACGGCTTTCAATCCCAGTTATCTCTAACAACATATCATGTGGAGTGATGTTTGTGCATCTTGAACAAAAGGGAAAGTTTTAAAGGTTAAACTTTCACTCTGGTTTCTCAGAATGTTTCCTAGAGCCAGTTAGAATTTCCTGCATTTCTCACTGAAAAACCGAGGTGGAGTTATTACCACCCCATATAAATGTATGGACTGTAATTTGCAAATTAAAAGAAACTTTCTGTTCCCAACAAGCTAGGTGAAGGACGGCTTTCCCACACAGTTTTCTCACAGAACTGAGCATGTGGAGAGAAATTCGTTCATCTAGCACAAATGGATCTGGTTTCAGGGAAAATTTTACTCTGGTTTCTCAATGTGTTTCCTAGTGCCGGTTTGAATTTCCTGCAATTTTCATTGAAAAAACGATTGGGGCTAGCACATCCTCATATATATTTATGGAGTGTAGTTTGCTACAGAAAAGAAACTTTGTTTCCCCAAAAATTTAGGTGAAGGACAGATTGCACAGACACTTATTTCTCAGAAATAAGCATGTGGAGAGACAATCGTTCAATTGGTAAAAATGGAATGGTTTGCAGGAGAAACTTTTACTCTGCTATCTCAGTCTGTTTCCTAGTGCTTATTTGCAGTTCCTGTAGTTTTCACTGGAAAACCGAGCTGGAACAACTACCGACCCTTATTTATGTATGCCGTGTAATTGGCAAATGTAAAAAGCTATGTGTTAACAACAAGCTACATGAAGGACGGCTATCACACACACTTATCTCTCACAACTGAGCATCTGGAGAGACGTTCGTTCATCTTCAATGAAGGGAACGGGATGCAGGAGAAACATTTACTCTGGGTATGCAGTCTGTTTCCAATTGCCGGTTTGAACTTCCTGCATTTTTCACTTTAATACCTTTTGGAATCTAGACCTCCCCATATATATGTAAGGATTGCAGTTTGCAATGGAGAAGAATCCTTGTTTTCACAACAAGCTAGGTGAAGGACGGCTTTCATACACACTTATCTCTCAGATCTGAGCATGCGTAGGAACTTTCGTTCAACTTGCACGAAGGGAACTGGTCGCTGGGAAACTTTAACTCTGGTTTCTCAGTCTGTCTCCTAGTGCCTGTTTGAAGCTCCTGCAGTTTTCAAATTGAAACCGAGGTGGAGATATTACATCCCCAAATATATGTACGGATTGTAGATAGCAATTGAAGAGAAACTTTTTGTTCCCAACAATTTATGTGAAGGATGGCTTTCACAAAATCTTTTCTCTCAGAACTTAGCATTTGGAGAGACGTTCGTTCATCTGACACAAAGGGAAAATTTTGCATGGAAGATTCTTCTCCTGTTTATCTGTCTGTTTCCTACTGCCGGTTTGACTTTCCTCTATGTTTCACTGTTAAAAGGAGTTGAAGTTAGCACCTCCCCGTATAATGTATGGAGTGAAATTTGCAACTGAATACTAATTATGTTCCCAACAAACTAGGTGAAGGACGGCTTTCACACACAATTATCTCTCAAACCTGAGCATGTGTAGAGGGGTTCATTCGTCTGGATCATTGGGAATTGGTCCTAAGGGAAACTTTTACTCTATTTTCTCAGTCTGTTTCCCATTGCCGGTTTGAAGTTCCTGCCGTTTACCCTGTAAAACCGAGTTGAAATATGTACCACACCTCATATATATATGGAAAGTTTTTTGCAACTGAAAAGATTCTTATTGTTCCCAACAAGATAGCTGAATGTCGGCTTTCACAGACACTTATCTCTGAGAACTGAGGATGTGGAGAGACGTTTGTTTATCTAGCACAAATGGAACGGGTTGCAGGGGAAACTTTTACTGTTGTTTCTCAGTGTGTTTCATAGTGCCGGTTTGAATTTCCTGTAGTTATCACTATAAAACCTTTTTGGAGATTTTACCACCCTTTTATATATATGGAGTTTAGTTTGCAAGTCAAAAAAATCTTTGTGTTCCCAACAAGCTAGGTGAAGGACGGCTTTCACACAAATTTTTCTCTCAGAACTGAGCTTGTGGAGAGACATCAAAATCGTTTGGAACTTGTATCATCCCTTATATATATATGGAGTATAGTTTGCAAGTGAAAAAATCTTTGAGTCCCAACAGGATAGCTGAAAGGCGGCTTTCACACACACTTATCTCTCAGATGTGAGCATGTTGAGAATCGTTTGTTCATCTAGCACAAATGTTTCTTTTGCAGGAGAAACTCATACTCTGATATCTCAGTCCCTTTCTTAGTGCCGGTTTCAAATTCTTGCAGTTTTCAATGTAACACTGATTTCAGTCAACAACCTCCCCACATATATGTATGGATTGTTGTTTGCAAATGAAAAGACCCTTTGTGTTCCCAACAGGTTATCTGAAATTGGGAATTCGCACACACATATTGCTCGGGACTGGGTGTTTTGAGAGATGTTCGTTCATCTAGCATAAATGGAGCGGTTTGCCGTTGAAACTTTCATGCGGCTTTCTCAGTCTGTTTCTTATTGCCGGTTTAAAATTTCTGCAATAATCACTGGAAAACCGATTTGAAAGTAGTACTTCCAAATATATATATATATGGAGTGTTGTTTGCAACTGAAGAGGAACATTGTGTGCTCAACAAGCAAGGTAAAAAACGGCACTGAATAACAATTATCTATAAGAACTGAGCATGTAGAGAGACTTCTTTCATCTTGCACAAATGGAAATGTTTGCAGGGAAACATTTACTCTTGTTTTTCAGTCTGTTTCTAATGCCGGTTTGAATTTCCTCCTGTTTTCACTGGAAAAAAGGTTTCTAGCTAGTACGTTCCCATATATATGTATGGAGTGGACTTTGAAACTGAACAAACAAGCTTTCTCTTCCCAATAACCTAGGAGGAGGGCGGCTTTCACACACATATATCTCTTCAAAACTGAACATGTGTAGAGACGTTCCTTCATCCAGCACATAGGGAAAGGTTGGCAGGAGAAACTTTACTCTGGTTTCTCAGTATGTTTCCTAGTGCCGGTTTGAAATTCATGCAGTTTCCAGTGTAATAGAGAGTTGGAGCTTGTACCTCCCGTATATATGTATGGAGTGTAGTTTACAACTTAAAAAAACTTTGTGTTCCCAACAAGCTAGGTGAAGGATGGCTTTCACACACATATATCTCTTCACAACTGAGCATGAGGACAGACGTTCTTTCATCTGGCACATAGGGAAATGGTGGCAGGAGAAACTTCTGCTCTGTTATTTCTAACAGTTTCTTAGTGCTGATTTGAATTTCCTGCAGTTTTCCCAGGAAAACTTATTTGGAGCTAGTACCTCCCCTTATATATGTATGCTGTGTATTTGGGAAATGAAAAAATCTATGTGTTCCCATCAAGCTAGGGGAAGGAAAGCTTTCACACACACTTATCTCTCAAAACTGAGCATGTGAAGAGAAGTTTCTTAGACTTTCAAAAAGGGAATTTTTTTCAGGGGAAACTTTTACTCTGGTAACTTAGTCTGCCTCCTTGTGCAGGTTTGATGTTCCTGCATTTTCACTTTAAAACCTTGTTGGAGCTAGGCCTCCCAAATATATGCATGGAGAGTTGTTTGCAACTGAAAAGGAACTCTTTTTTCCCTTCATGTTAGTTTTAGAATGGCTTTCACACAAATTTATCACTCAGATATGAGCATCTGAAGAGAAGGTCTTTCATCTGGCAAAAAGGGATCCGGTTGCAGGGGAAAATTTTCTCTGGTTTCCTAGTCTGTTTCTTAGTGCCGGTTTGAAATTCATGCAGATTTCACTTGAAAACCGAATTAGAGCTAGTACATACCCATATATATGTATGGATTGTATTTTTCCACAGAAAAAAAAAATTCGTGTTCCTAACAAGCAAGGTGAAGGATGATTTTCACACAGAATTTTCTCTCAGAACTAAGCCTGTGGAGAGATGTTCGTTCCTCTATGACAAAGGGAATTTTTTGCAGGAGAAACTTTTACTTTTGTTTCTCAGTCTGTTTTCAAGTGCCGGTTTGAAGTTCCTGCAGTTTTCACTATAAAACCATGTTGGAGCAAGTACCTTTGCATATATTTATGGAGTGTAGTTTGTAACTGAAAAGAAATTGTGTTCCCAACTAGCTAGGTGAAGGACGGCTTACACACACACTTTTCTCTCAGAACTGAGCATGTGGAGATAAGTTCATTCATCTTGCACGAAGAGAACGGATTGCAGGAGAAACATTAACTCTGGTTTCTTATTGTGTTTCCTAGTGCCTTCTTGAAGTTCCTGCAGTTTTCACAGTAAAACCGAGGTGGAGATAGTACATTCCTATATATATGTACGTAATGTAGTTTGCAAATTTAGAGAAAGTTTATGTTCCCAACAAGTTAGGTGAGGTATGTTTTCACACACAGTTATCTCTCAGATCTTAGCATGTGGAGAGACGTTCGTTCTTTTGGCACAAAAGTAAAGTGTTGCAGGGAAAATTTTACTCTGGTTTATCTTTTGTTTCCTACAGCTGGTTGGAAGTTTCCCCATTTTTCACTGTAAAGCAGAGTTGAAACTAGTACCTCCCCATTTATATGTATGGAATGTAATTGGCAAATTAATAGAAACTGTGTTCCCAACAAGCTATGTGAAGGACGGTTTTCACACACAGATGTCTCTCAGAAATGAGCATGTGGAGAGAGGTTCGTTCTTCTGGCAGATATGGTAATGGTTCTAAGAGAAACTTTTGCTCTGTTTTCTCAGTCTGTTTCCCATTGCCGGCTTGAAGTTCCTGCCGTTTACACCGTAAAACCGTGTTGAAACAAGAACCTCCCCATAGATATGTATGCAGTGTTGTTTGCAACTGAAAAGATTCTTTGTGTTCCCAAAAATCTAGGTGAATTACGGCTTTCACTTTTTTTTATCTCTCAGAAATGAGCATGTGGAGAGACGTTCATTCTTCTAGGAAATATTGAATGTTTTGCAGGGGAAATTTTACCCGGGTATCTCAGTCTGTTTCTTAGTGCAGATTTGAAATTCCTAGGTTTTCACTGGAAAATCGAGTTGGAGCTAGTAGCACCCCTTATGTAAGAATGCAGTGTATTTGGCAAATATAAAAAGCTATGTGTTCCCAATAATCTAGGTGAAAGACGGCTTTCAATCCCAGTTATCACTCTGAATATAGCATGTGAAGTGACGTTTGTTCATCTTGAACAAAAGGGAAAGTTTTGCAGGGGAAACTTTCACTCTGGTTTCTCAGAATGTTTCCTAGCGCCAGTTTGAATTTCCTGCTTTTCTCACTGAAAAACCGAGTTGGATTTATTACCACCTCGTATAAATATATGGATTGTTATTTGTAAATTAAAGAAACTTTCTGTTCCCAACAAGCTAGGTGAAGGACGGCTTTCCCACACAGTTTTCTCACAGAACTGAGCATGTGGAGAGACTTTCGTTCATCTAGCACAAATGGATCGTATTTCAGTGGAAATTTTTACTCTGGTTTCCCATTCTGTTTCTTAGTGCCGGTTTGAATTTCCTGAAATTTTCATTGAAAAACCGATTGGGGCTGGTACATCCCGATATATATTTATGGAGTGTAGTTTGGTACTGAAAAGAAACTTTGTTTTCCCAAAAATTTTGGTGAAGAACGGATTGCACAGACACTTACTTCTGAGAACTAAGCATGTGGAGAGACAATCGATCAACTGGTAAAAATGGAACGGGTTGCAGGAGAAACTTTTACTCTGGTTTCTCAGTCTTTTTCCTAGTGACTGTTTGATGTTCAAGCAGTTTCCTCTGTAAAATAAATTTTATGCTTGTACCTCCTTTATGTATGTATGGATTGTAGTTTACAACTTAAAAAACTTTGTTTTCCCAACAAGCTAGGTGATGGATGGCTTTCACACACATATATATCTTCAGAACTGTGCATGAGGAGAGACTTTCTTTCACCTGGCACTTAAGGAAATGGTGGCAGATGAAACTTTTTCTCTGATATCTCTGTCTGGTTTTAGCGCTGATTTGATTTTACTGCAATTTTCACTGTAATACTGAGTTGGAGCTTGTACCTCCCCTTATTTATGTATGCAGTGTCGGTGGTAAATTGGAAAACTATATGTTCCCAACAAGGTATGGGAAGGAAGGCTTTCACACACACTTTTCTCTCAAAACTGAGCATCTGGAGTGAGGTTTGTTAATCTTGCACAAAGGGAAATTTATGCAGGGGAATCTTTTACTCTGGGTACTTAGTCTGTTTCCTAGTGCCAGTTTTATGTTCCTGTATTTTTCAATTTAAATCCTTATAGGAGCTTGACCCTCCTAAATATATGTATGGAGTGTAGTTTGCAACTGAAAAGATACTTTGTGTTCCCATCATGCTAGATTAAGCACGGCTTTCACACAAACTTATCACTCAGATATGAGCATCTGAAGAGAAGTTCGTTCATCTGGCACAAAGGGATCAGATTGCTGGAGAAACTTTTCTCTTGTTTCCTAGTCTGTTTCATAGCGCCGGTTTGAATTTCATGCAGATTTCACTGGAAAACCAAATTAGATCTAGTTACTACCCATATTTATGTATGGATTGTAGTTTGCAACACAAAGAAATTATGTCTTCCCTACAAGCAATGTTATGTAAGGCTTCCACACAATTTTCTCTCAGAAATGAGCATGTGGAGGGACTTCCTTTCATCTATGATTAAGGGATCGTGTTTCAGTGGAAACTTCTACTCTGGTTTCTCATTCTGTTTCCTAGTGCTGGTTTGAATTTCCTGCAATTTTCATTGAGAAACCGATTGGGGCTAGTACATCCCCATATATATTTATGGAGTGTAGTTTTCTACTGAAAAGAAATTTTGTTTTCCCAACAATTTAGGTGAAGTACGGCTTTCACAGACACTTAAATCTCAGGACTGAGGATGTGGAAAGACAATTGTTTGGTTAAAATGGAACAGTTTGCAGGAGAAACTTTTACTCTGGTTTCTCAGTTTGTTTCCTAGTGCTTATTTGCATTTCCTGTAGTTTTCACTGGAAAACCGATTTGGAAGTAGTACAGCCCCTTATTTATGTATGCCGTGTATTTGGCAAATATAAAATCTATCTGTTAACAACATGAAAGCTGAAGGACAGCTTTCACACACACTTATCCCTCAGAACTGAGCATCTATAGAGAGGTTTGTTTATGTTGCACTAAGTGAAAATTTTTCAGGGGAAAATTTACTCTGTGTAATCAGTCTGTTTCCTACTGCCGGTTTGAACTTCCTGCATTTTTCACTTTAAAACCTTTTTGAAGCTAGACCTCCGCTTATATATTTATGGATTGTAGTTTGCAATTGAAAAGAATCCTTGTTTTCACAGCAAGCTATGTGAAGGACGGCTTTCACACAGTTATCTCTCAGATCTGAGCATGTGTAGAAACGTTTGTTCAACTTGCACGAAGGGAAATGGTGGCTGGAGAAACTTTAACTCTGGTTTCTCAGTGTGTCTCCTAGTACCGGTTTGAAGCTCCTGCATTTTTCACATTAAAACCGATGTGGAGATAGTACATCCCCCAATATATGCAGGGATTTTAGTTTGCAACTGAAGAGAAAATTTTTGTTCCCAAAAACTTAGGTGAAGGATGGCTTTCACACACTCTTATCTTCAGAACTTAGCATGTGGAGAGACTTTCGTTCATCTGACACAAAGGGAAAATATTGCATGAAAAATTCTTCTCCTGTTTGTCTGTTTCCTACTGCTGGTTTGATGTTCCTCTATGTTACACTGTTAAAAACAGTTGAAGTTAGCACCTCCCCATATATATGTATGGAGTGTAATTTGCAACTGAATAGTAACTGTGTTCCCAACAATAGTGCTGAATTCGGATTTCACACACAATTATCTCTCAGAACTGAGCATGTGTAGAGGGGATCATTCGTGTGGCCCATAGGGAATTGGTTCTAAAGGAAACTTTTACTCTGGTTTCCCAGTCTGTTTTCTAGTGCCGGTTTGAAGTTCAAGCAGTTTCCAGTGTAAAATTGAGTTGGAGCTTGTACCTCCCGTATATATGTATGGAGTGTATTTTACAACTTAAAAAAACTTTGTGGTCCCAACAAGCTTGGCGAAGGACTGCTTTCACACACATATATATCTTCAGAAATGAGCATGAGGAGAGATCGTTCATCTGGCACATAGGGAAATGGTGGCAGTAGAAATTTTGCTCTGGTATCTCTGTCTGTTTCCTAGCACTGATTTGAAGTTCTTGCAGTTTTCACTGGAAAAACCGAGTTGGATCTTGTAACTTCCCTTATATATGTATGCATTTTAGTTGGCAAATTGAAAAACTATGCGTTCCCAAAATGCTAGGGGAAGGAAGGCTTTCACACATACTTATGTCTTATAATTGAGCATGTGGAGAGAGGTTCATTATTATGATTCATAGGGAAATGGTTGGAAGAGAAACTTTTATTCTGTTTTCTCAGTCTGTTTCCTAGAGGTGGTTTGAATTACCTGCCGTTTACACCGTAAAAGCAAAATGAAGCAAGTACCTCCCTATATATATATATATGGACTCTTGTTTGCAACTGAAAAGAATCTTTATGTTCCCAACAATATAGGTGAAGGACGGCTGTCACAAAAATTTATCTCTCAGAAATGAGAATGTGGAGAGACGTTTGTTCATCTGGCACTAAATGTACGGATTGCAAGAGAAACTTTTACTCTGGTTTCTCAGTCTGTTTCCTAGAGCCGGTTTGAATTTCCTGCAGTTTTCACTGAAAAACCGAGTTGGAGCAAGTTTCTCCCCGTATATATGTATGGATTGCAGTTTGCATATTAAAAAATACTTTGTGTTCCCAAAAAGCTAGGTGAAGGACGGCTTTAACACACATTTTTCTCTCAGGACTGAGCATGCGGAGAGACATTCTTTCATCTTGCACAAAGGTAATGGGTTGCAGGTGAAACTTTTCATGGCTTTCTCAGTCTTTTTCTTAGTGCCATTTTGAAATTACTGTAGAATTCACTGGAAAACCGAGTTGGAAATGGAACTTCCATATATATATATATATATGGAGTGTTTTTTGCAACTGAGAAGAAACTTATTATTCTCAACAAGCAAGATGAAAGATGGCATCCAAACACAATTATTTCCAAGAATTGAGCATGTGGAGAGAATTCGTTCAACTTGCATAAAGAGAACAGTTTGCAGGAAAACATTCTCTCTGGTTTTTTAGTCTCTTTCTATTGCCAGTTTGAACTTCTTCCAGATTTCACTGGAAAACCGAGTTCTAGTTAGTACCACCCCATATGTGTATGGAGGAATGTTTGAAACAGAAAAGAATCCTTGAGTTCCCAACAAGCTAGGTGAAGGACGGCTTTCACACACACTTATCTCTCAAAACTGAGCATGTGGTGAGAAGTTCATTCATCTTGCATGAAGGGAACGGGTTGCAGGTGAAACTTTAACTCTGGTTTCTCAGTCTTTTTCCTAGTGCCAGTTGGAATTTCCTGCATTTTTCACAGTATAACCGAGTTGAAGCATGTACATCCCCAAATATATGTATGGATTGTAGTTTGCAACTGAAGAGAAACTTTTTGTTCCCAACAGGGTAGGTGAAGGATGGCTTTCACACACTATTATCTCTCAGAATTTAGCATGTGGAGTGACGTTCGTTCTTCTGGCACAAAAGGAATGGGTAGCAGGAAAAATTTTTTAACTTGTTATCAGTTGTTTATTACTGAATGTTTAGAATTACTGCAGGTTTCACTGTAAAACAGAGTTGAAGCTAGTACCTCCTCATATATATGTATGGAGTGCAATTTACAATTGAATTGAAACTGTGTTCCCAACAATCTAGGGGTAGAACGGCTTTCACACACACTTATCTGTCAGAACTGATCATTTGGAGAGAGGTTAATTCTTCTGGCATGTAGGGAAATATTTCTAAGTGAAATTTTACTATGGTTTCTCAATCTGTTTCTCAGTGCAGATTTCAAATTCCTGCAATTTTCACGTGAAAACTGAGTTGGAGCTAGTACCTCCCCTTATATATGTATGCAGTGTAGTTGGCAAATGAAAAAACTATGTGTTCCCAACAAGCTAGGTGAATGACGACTTTCACACACACTTATCTCTCAGAACTGAGCATGTGGAGAGACGTTTGTTCATCTTGCACACAGGGTACTGTTTGCAGGGAAACTTTCTGTGGCTACTCGGTCGCATTCCTAGTGACAGTTTGAATTACCTGCATTTTTCACTTTAAAATCTTTTTGGAACTGGACATCCCCATATATTTATATGGAGTGTCATTTGCAGCTGAAAAGAAACTTTGTGTTCCCAACAAGTCATGTGAAGGACGGCTTTCAACACACTATTCACTCAGAAATGCGCATCTGGGGAGATGATCATTCATTTGGCGTAAAGGGATCGGCTTTCAGGAGAAACTTTTCTCATCTTTGTCAATATGTTTCCTAGTGCCGGTTTGAATTTGATGATGTTTACACCGTAAAACGTGTTGAATCAAGTACCTCCCTATATATATGTATGTAGTGTTGTTTGCAACTGAAAAGAATCTATGTGTTCCCAACAAGCTAGGTGAAGAACAGCTTTCACAGACATATATCTCTCAGAAATGAGCATGTGGAAAGACATTTGTTCATCTAGCAAAAATGGAAAGGTTTGCAGTTAAAACTTTTACTCTGGTTTCTCAGTAAGTTTTCAAGTGCTGATTTGAAATTTCTGCAGTTTTCACTGGAAAACCGAGATGGAGCTAGTATAACCCCTCATATATGTATGCAGTTTAGTTGGCAAATGTAAAAACTATGTGTTCCCAACAAGCTAGGTGAAGGGCGGCTTTCACACACACTTATCTCTCAGTACTGAGCATTTGGAGAGATGTGTGTTAATCTTGTACAAAGGGAATGGTTTGCAGGGGAAGCTTTTACTCTGAGTACTCAGTCTCCTTCATAGTGCTGGGTTGAATTTCCTGCATTTATCTTCTAAAACCTTTTTGGAGCTAGACTTCCCCATATATATGTATGATGTGTAGTTTGCAACTGAAAAGAAACTTTGTGTTCCCAACATGGTAGTATAAGGACGGATTTCACACACACATATCATTCAGAAATGAGCATCTGGATAGAGGGTTGTTCATCCGGCAAAAATTGATCGGTTTTCAGGAGAAACTTATCTCTGGTTTGTCAGTCTGTTTCAAATTGCCAGTTTGAATTTCTGGCAGATTTCACTGGAAAGCCGACTTGGAGCTACTACCAAACCGTATTAATTTATGGAGTGTAGTTTGCAACAGAAAATAAAAAATGTGTTCCAAACAAGCTAGGTGAAGGACGGCTTTCACACACTCTTATCTCTCAGAATTTAATATGTGGAGAGATGATCATTCATCTGGCACAAATGGATCAGTTTGCAGGAGAAACATTTCTCTAGATTGTCAGTCTTTTTCCTAGTGCCAGTTTGAAGTTCCTGCCATTTACCCTGTAAAATCGTGTTGAATCAAGTATGTCCCCACATATATGTATGGAGTGTTGTTTGCAACTGTAAAGAATCTTTGTGTTCCCAACAAGGTAGGTGAAAGTCGGCTTTCACAGACACTTTTCTCTCAGAACTGAGCATGCAGAAAGACGTTCGTTTGTCTGGTAGAAATACAACGGGATGCAGAAGAAACTTTTAATCTGGTTTCACAGTCTGTTTCACAGTGCCGAGTTGAATTTGCTGCAGTTTTGAATGGAAAGCCGAGTTGGAGCTTTTACCTCCACTTACATATGTAAACAGTGTAGTTGGCAAATGAAAAAAACTATGTTTTCCCAACAAGCCAGATTAAGGAAAGCTTTCACACATACCTATCTCTCAGGACTGAGCATGTTGAGAGACGTTGTTCATCATTCTCAAAGGGAAAGGTTTGCAGGGTAAACTTTAACTGTGGGTACTCAGACTGTTTCCTAGTGCCGGTTTGAATTTCATTCATTTTTCACTTTAAAAACTTGTTGGAGCTAGACCTCACCATATATATGTATGGAGTGTAGTTTGCAACAGAAAAGAAACTATGTGTTCCCAACAAGTTTGGTGAAGGACAGCCTTCACACACACACATCTCTCAGAACTGAGCATGTGGAGAGACGTTTGTTCGCCTTGCAAAATTGGAAAAGTTTGCAGGAGAAACTTGTACTCTGGTTTCTCAGTCTGTTTTCTAGTGCTGATTTGAAATTCCTGCCGTTTTCACTGGAAAACCGAGTTGGAGCTACTATAGCCCCTCATATATGTATGCCGTGTTGTAGGCAAATGTAAAAAACTATGTGTTCCCAACAAGCTACGTGAAGGAATACTTTCAAAGAAAATTATCTCTCAGAAAAGAGAATGTGGAGAGAAGTTTTTCATTTGGCAAAAAGGGACGGGTTGCAGGAGAAACTTTTACTGTGGGTACTCAGTCTGTTTCCTAGTGCCAGTTTGAAGTTCCTGCACTTTTCACTGTAAAACAGTACTGAAGCTAGTACTTCCCCATATACATGAATGGAGTGTAATTTGCAACTGAAAAGAAAATTTTGTGTTCCCAACAAGCTAGGTGAAGAACAGCTTTCACACACTCATATCTCTCAGAACTTAGTATGTGGAGAGACGTTCGTTCATCAAGCACGAAGGGAACAGCTTAAAGTTGAAATTTTACTCCTGTTTCTCTGTTTCCTAGTCCCGATTTGAAGATCCTGCAGTTTTCACTGTAATACCGAGTTGGTGATCGAAACTCCCCATATATATGTATGCATTGTAGTTTGAACTTGAAAAGAAACTTTTTCTTTACAACAATCTAGATGAGGGACGGCTTTCACACACAATTATTTCTCAGAAATGAGCATATGGAGAAACGTTTTTTCATCTAGCACAAATGGAATGGGTTGCAGGAGAAACATTTACTCTGGTTTCTCAGTCTGTTTCCTATTGCCAGTTTCAATTTCCTGCATATTTTCCTGGAAAACAGTTTTTGAACTAATACCTACCCATATTAATGTATGGAGTGTATATTGCTACATAAAAGAATTTGTGTTCACAACAGGCAAGCTGGAGGACAGCTATCAAAGAATATTATTCCTCAGAAGTGAGAATTTGGAAGATGTTCATTAATCTGGCACAACTGGAACGGGTTGCAAGAGAAAATTTAACTCTGGTTTCACAGTCTGTTCTTTAGTGCCAGTTAGAATTTCCTGCCATATTCACCGAAAAGCTGACTGGAGCAAGAACATCCCCATTTATATGTATGGAGTTTATTTTGCAACTGAAAAGAAAATTTGTTCACAACAAGCTAGGTGAAGGACGGCTTTCACGCACACTTCTCTCTCAGAACTGAGCATGTGGAGAGACTTTCATTCATCTTGCAAAAATGGAAAGGTTTGCAGGAGAAACTTTTACTCTGGTTTCTCAGTCGGTTTTCTAGTGCTGATTTGAAATTCCTGCAGGTTTCACTGGAAAACCGAGTTGGAGCTTCTATAGGACCTCACATATGTATGCCGTGTAGTAGGCAAATGTAAAAGGTATGTGTTCCCAACAAGCTAGGTGAAGGAAAACTTTCACAGAACTCTATCTCTCAGAAATGATAATGTGTAGAGACCCTCTTTCTTTTGGCACATACGATCGGGTTGCAGGAGAATATTTTACTGTGTGTACTCAGTCTGTTTCATAGTTCCTGTATGAAATTCCTGCAGTTTTCACTTTAAAAGTGTGTTGAAACTTGTACTTTCCTATATACACGTATGGAGTGTAATTTGCAATTGAAAAGAAACTTTGTGTTCCCAACATGCTAGGTGAAAGACAGATTACACACACACTTATCTCTTAGAACTGAGCATGTGGAGAGACGTTCATTCATCTTGCATAAATGGAAAGGTTTGCAGGAGAAACTTTTTCTCTGGTTTCTCAGTCGGTTTTTTAGTGCTGATTTGAAATTCCTGCAGTTTTCACTGGAAAACCGTTTTTGAGCTTGTACTGTCCTTTACATATGTATGCAGTGTAGTTGGCAAATGTAAAAACTTTGTGTTCCCAACAAGCTAGGTGAAGGATGGCTTTCACACAGATTTATCTCTCAGAACTGAGCATGTGGAGAGACGTTTGTTCATCTTGCACAAAGGGAAATATTTGCAGGGGAAATTATTAATCTGGGTACTCAGTCTGTTTCATAGTGCCGGTTTGAAGTTCCTGCATTTTCACTTTAAACCTTTTTGAAGCTAGACATCCCCATATATATGAATGGATTCTAGTTTGCAACTGAAAAGAAACTTTGTGTTCACAACAATCTTGGTAAATGACGGCTTTCACACTCTCTTATCTCTCATAAATTAGCATATGGAGAGATGATCTTTCGTCTGGCAAAAATGGAACAGGATGCAGGAGAAACTATAATTCTGGTTTCTAAGACTGTTTCCTAGTGCTGGATTGAAGTTCGTGCAATTTTCATTGGAAAACCAATATGGAGCTAGTACCTACCCATATTTATTTATTAGTGTATTTCCAACAGAAAAGAAACAAGGTGTTCCAACAATCTAGGTGAATTATGGCTTTAACAAACACTTATCTCTCCAAACTCAGCATGTGGAAAGAAGTTCGTTCATTTGGCACAAAGGGAAAGTTTTGCAGGGTAAACTATTACTCTAGGTACTCAGTGCATTTCCTACTGCTGGTTTGAAGTTCCTGCAGTTTTCACTGAAAAACAGTACTGAAACTTGTACCTCTCCATATATATGTATGGAGTGTAATTTGCAACTGAAAAGAAACTTTGTGTTCTCAACAAGCTAGGTGAAGGACGGCTTTCACAGAAAATTATTTCTCAGAAATGAGAATGTGGACAGACGTTCGTTCATGTAGCACAAATGTAACGGGTTGCAGGAGGAACTTTTACTCTGGTTTCTCAGTCTGTTTCCTAGTGCTGGTTTCAATTTCCTGCATTTTTTACTGGAAAACAGATTTGGATCTAGTACCTACCCATATTTATGTATGGAGTGTAGTTTGCAAATTAAAAGAAACTTTGTGTTCCCAACAAGCTAGGTGAAGTACAGCTTTTGCACAGAATTATCTCTCAGAACTGAGCATGTAGGTAGACGTTGGTTCATATAGCATGAAAGGAATGGCTTAAAGGAGAAACTTTTACTCTGGTTTCTCAGTCTTTTTCCCATTGCCAGTTAGAATTTCCTGCCATTTACACCATAAAATAGAGTTTATGCAAATACATCCCCATATATATTTATGGATTTTTGTTTGCAACTGAAGAGAATCTTTGTGTTCCCAAAAAGCTAGGTGAAGGATGGCTTTCACGCAGATTTATCCCTCAGAACTGAGCATGTGGAGAGACGTTTGTTCATCTTGCACAAAGGGAACGTTTTGCAGGGGAAAATATTTCTGTGGGTACTCAGTCTGTTTCATAGTGACAGTTTGAATTTCCTTCATTTTTAACTTTAAAACCTTTTGGAGCTAGACCTCCCCATATATATGTATGGAGTGTATCTTGCAACTGTAAAGAAACTTTGTGTTCCCAACATGCTATTTTAAGGACGGCTTTCACACCCACATATCACTCAGAAATGAGCATCTTGTGAGAATATCTTTCATCTGGCACAAATGGATCAGGTTGAAGGAGAAACTTTTCTCTGGTTTGTCAGTCTGTTTTCTAGTGCCGGTTAGAATTTCCTGCAGTTTTGACTGTAAAAATGATATGGAGCTAGATCCTACCCATACTGTTTTATGGTGTGTAGTTTGAAACAGAAATGAATCTATGGGTTCCCACCAAGCTAGGTAAAGGATGGCTTTCACACACACTTATCTCTCCAAACTGAGCATGTGGAGAGAGATTCATTCATCTGGCACATAGGGAACTGTTTTGAAGAGAAACTATTACTTTGGATACTCAGTCTGTTTCCCAATGCCCATTTGAAGTCCCGCTCTTAACAAAGTAAAACCGATTTGAAGCAAGTACCTCCCCATATATATTTATGGAATGTTTCATGCAACTTTAAAGAATCTTTGTATTCCCAACATGGTAGTTAAAGGACGGATATCACACGCACATATCATTCAGAAATGAGCATCTTGATAGAGGGTCGTTCATCTTGCACAATGGGATCAGTTAACAGGAGAAACTTATCTCTGGATTGTCAGTCTGTTTCCAAGTGCCGGTTTGAATTTCCTGCAGATTTCACTGGAAAACAGATTTGGAGCTTCTACCTACCCATATTTATGTATGGAATGTATTTTGTAGGAGAAAACAAAAAAATGTGTTCCCAACAAGCTAGGTGAAGGACGGTTTCACACACACTTAACTCTCAGAACTGAGCATGTGGAAAGATGTTCTTTCATTTGGCACAAAGCAACTGGTGGCAGGAGAAATTTTTACTCTGGGTACTCAGTCTGTTTCCTAGTGCTGGTTTGAAATTCCTGCAGTTTTCACTGTAAAGCATTGTTGAACTTTTAATTCCCAAATATATTTATGGAGTGTAATTTGCAATTGAAAAGTAACCCTTTGGTCCCAACATCTACGTGAAGGAAGACTTTCACAGAAAATTTTCTCTCAGAAATGAGAATGTGGAAGGAAGTTCGTTCATTGTCACAAAAGTAACGGGTTGCAAGAGGAACAATTACTCTGGTTTCTCAGTCTGTTTCCTAATGCCGGGTTAAAATTCCTGCCATTTTCCCTGAAAAACCGAGTTGGATCTAGTACCTTGCCTTATATATGTATGGATTGCTGTTTGCAACTTAAAAGTATCTTTGTGTTCCCAACAAGCTAGGTGAAGCATAGCTTTCACACAATCTTATCTCTCAGAACTGAGCATCTGGAGAGACGTTCTTTCATCTAGTACGAACAGATGAAATGGCTTAAAGGAGAAATTTTACTCTTGTTTCTCAGTCTGATTCTTAGTGCCGGTTTGAATTTCCTGCAGTTTTCAATGTAATACCGAGTTGGTGATCGAAACTCCCCATATATATGTATAGATTGTTGTTTGCAATTGTAAATAACTTTATGTTCACAACAAGCTAGATGAGGGACGTCATTCACACACACTTATCTCTCGGATCTGAGCATATGGACAGACAGTTGTTTATCTAGCACAAATAAAACATTTTCCAGGGGAAACTTTTAGTCTGATTTCTCAATCTGTTTCTTTTTGCCGGTTTCAATTTCCTGAAGTTTTCACTGGAAAACTTAGTTGGAGATAATACATACCCATATTAATATATGGAGTGTATTTTTGCCACTTAAAATCAATTGTTTTCACAACAAGCTCTGTGAAGGGCGGCTTTCACAGAAAATTTTATCTCAGAAATGAGAATTACGTCAGAAGATCGTTCATCTGGCACAACCGTAACGGGTTGCAGGAGAAAATTTTACTCTGGTTTCTCAGTCTGTTTCTTTGTGCCGGTTTGATTTTCCTGATATTTTCAATAAAAAACTGATTGGAGCTATTACCTCCCCATATATATGTGTGGAGTGTAGTTTGCAACTTTAAAGAATCTTTGTGTTCCCAACAAGCTAGGGGTAGGTCGGCTTTCACAGACAATTATTTCTCAGAAATGAGCATGTGGAGAGACATTTGTTCGTCTAGCAAAAATGGAACGGGTTTCAGGCGAAACTTTTACTCTGGTTTCTCAGTAAGTTTTCAAGTGCTGATTTGAAATTCCTGCAGTTTTCCCTGGAAAACCAAGTTGGAGCTAGGACAGCCCCTCATATATGTATGCAGTGTATATGGCAAATGTAAAAACTATGTGTTCCCAACAAGCTAGCTGAAGGGAGGCTTTCACACACACTTATCTCTCAGAACTGAGCATGTGGAGAGACATTTGTTCATCTTGCAAAAAGGGAACGGTTTGCCGGGGAAACTTATATTCTGGGTACTCAGTATCTTTCCCAGTGCCGGGATGATTTTCCTGCATTTTTCTTTTTAAAACCTTGTTGGGGCTAGACCTCCACATATATATGTATGGTGTGTAGTTTTCAACTTAATAGAAAATTGGTGTTCCCAACATGGTAGTATAAGGACGGATTTCACACACACATATCATTCAGAAATCAGCATCTGGATAGAATGTCGTTCATATAGCAATAAGCGATCAGTTTGCAGGAGAACCTTATCTCTCTTTTGTCAGTCTGTTTCCAACTGCTAGTTTCAATTTCCTGCAGATTTCACTTGAAGGGAGATTTGGAGCTACTATATACCCATATTTATGTATGGAGAGTAGTTTGCAACAGAAAACAAAAAATGTGTTCCCAACAAGCTAGGTGAAGGATGGCTTTCACACATATTATCTCTCAGAACTGAGCATGTGGAGAGACGTTCTTTCATTTGGCACAAAGGAACAGGTTGCTGGAGAATATTTTACCCTGTGACTCAGATTTTTTCCTAGTGCCGGTTTGATATTCCTGCATTTTTCACTTTAAAAATGATTTAGAGATAGTACCTACCCATAGTTATTTATGGAGTATAGTTTGGAACAGAAAAGAAGCTATGTGTTACCAACAAGCTAGGTGAAGGACGGCCTTCACCCACACTTATCTCTCAGAACTGAACATGTGGAGAGACATTCATTCGTCTTGCAAAAATGGAACGGTTTGCAAGAGAATCTTTTTATCTGGTTTCTCAGTCAGTTTTCTAGTGCTTATTTGAAATTCATGCAGTTTTCACTGGAAAACCGATTTGGAGCTACTATAGCCCCTCATAAGTATGCCATTTAGTAGGCAAATGTAAAAAACTAAGTGTTCCCAACAAGCTAGTTAAAGGGAAACTTTCACAGAAAATTATCTCTAAGAAATGAGAATGTTTAGAGACCTTCTTTCATTTGGCACATAGGAACGGGTTGCAGGAGAAAATTTTACTGTGGGTACTCAGTCTGTTTTCTAGTGCCGGTTTGAAGTTCCTGCAGTTTTCACTATAAAATAGTGTTGAAGCTAGTAATTCCCCATATATATTTATGCAGTGTTATTTGCAACTGAAAAGAAACTTTGTGTTCCCAACAAGCTAGGTGAAGGACGGCCTTCACTCACACTTATCTTTCAGAACTAAAAATGTGGAGAGACGTTCATTCATCTTGCAAAAATAGAATGGTTTGCAGGTGCATGAGAATCTTTTACTCTGGTTTCACAGTCGGTTTTCTAGTGCTGATTTGAAATTCCTGCAGTTTTCACTGGAAAACCGAGTTGGAGCTTCTATAGCCCCTGATATATGTGTGCCTTGTAGCAGGCAAATGTAAGAAGTATGTGTTCCCAACAAGCTAGGTGAAGGAAAACTTTCACAGAAAATTATCTCTCAGAAATGAGAATGTGTAGAGTCGTTCTTTCATTTGGCACATAGGAAAGGGTTACAGGAGAAACTGTTACTGTGGGTACTCAGTCTGTTTCTTAGTGCCAGTATCAAGTTCCTGCATGTTTCACTTTAAAAGGTTATTGAAACTTGTACTTCCCCATATACATGTATGGAGTGAAATTTGCAACTGAATAGAAACTTTGTGTTCCCAACAAGCTAGATGAGGGACGTCTTTCACAAACACTTATCTCTCAGACCATAACATATGCACAGACTTTTGTTCATCAATCACAAATGGGACGGGTTGCAGGAGAAATATTTACTCTGGTTTCTCAGCCTGTTTCCTATTGCCAGGTCCAATTTCCTGCAGTTATCACTGGAAAACCTAGTTGGAGATAATAACTACCCATATTAATATATGGCATGTATATTGCAACTTAAATTGTTTTCACAATGAGCTCAGTGATGAGTGGCTTTCACAGAAAATTTTATCTCAGAAATGAGATTTTGGAGAAATGTTTGTTCATCTGGCACAACCGTAACGGGTTGCAGGAGAAAATTTTACTCTGCTTTCTCAGTCTGTTTCCTAGTGTCTGTTTGATTTTCCTGCCATTTTCACTGAAAAACTGATTGGAACTATTATCTCCAAATATATATTTATGGAGTGTAGTTTGCAGCTGAAAAGAAACTTTGTTCACAACAAGCTTGGTGAAGTATGGCTTTCACTCACATTTATCTCTCAGAACTGAGCATGTGGAGTGACATTTGTTCATCTTGCACAAAGGCAAGTGTTTGCAGGAGAAAATTTTACTGTGGGTACTCAGTCTGTTTCATAATACTGGTTTGAAATTCCTGCAGTTTTCACTGTAAAACAGTGTTGAACTTGTACTTCCCCAAATACATGTATGGTGTGTAATTTGCAACTGAAAAGAAACCGTCTGTTCCCAATATCTACGTGAAGGACGACTTTCACAGAAAATTTTCTCTCAGAAATGAGAATGTGGAGGGACATTAGTTCATCTGGCACAAATGGAACGGGTTGCAGGTGGAACTTTTACTCTGGTTTCTCAGTATTTTTCCTAATGCCGGGTTAAAATTCCTGCAATTTTCCCTGAAACACCGAGTTAGATCTAGTACCTCCCTTATATATGTATGGATTGCAGTTTGCAACTTAAAAGAAACTGTTTTCCCAACAAGTTACATGAAGCCCCGCTTTCACACACTCTTATCTCTCAGAACTGAGCATGTGCAGAGACGTTCGTACACCTAGTACTAACGGAAAGGCTTAAACGAGAAATTTTTACTCTTGTTTCTCAGTCTTTATCCTAGTGCCGGTTTGAATTTCCTGCAGTTTTAACTGTAATACAAGATGGTGATCGAACCTCCCCATATATATCAATTGTAGTTTGAAAATGAAAAGAATCTTTTTGTTCACAACAAGCTAGATGAGGGACGTCTTTCACACACAGTTATCTCTCAGATCTGAGCGTATGGACAGAGCTTTGTTCATCTAGCACAAATGGGACGGGTTGCAGGAGAAACATTTACTCTGGTTTCTCAGTCAGTTTCCAATTGCCGGTTTCAATTTCCTGCAGTTTTCACTGGAAAACATAGTTGGAGATAATGCCTACCCATATTAGTGTATGGAGTGTATTTTGCAACTTAAAATAAATTGTTTTCACAACAAGCTCAGTGAAGGGCGGCTTTCACAGAAAATTTTATCTCAAAAATGAGAATTTAAAGAGATGTTCATTCATCTGGCACAACCGTAACGGGTTGCAGGAGAAAATTTTACTCTGGTTTCTCAGTCTGTTTCCTAGTGCCATTTTGATTTTCCTGCCATTTTCACTGAAGAACTGATTGGAGCTAGTACCTCCCCATATATATGTATGGAGTGTAGTTTGCAACTGAAAACAAACTTTGTTCACAACAAGCTCGGTGAAGGATGGCTTTCACACCACTTATCTCTCAGCACTGAGCATGTGGAGAGAAATTTGTTCATCTTGCTCAAAGGAACGTTTGGCAGGGAAAATTTTACTGTGGGTACACAGTCTGTTTCCTAGTGTCTGTTTGAAGTACCCGCATTTTTCACTTTAAAATGTTGTTTGAACTTAACATCCCCAAACATACGAATGGAGTGTAGATTTCAGCTGAAATGTAACCTTGTTTTCCCAACATGGCAGTTTAAGTATGGCTTTCACACACACTTATCACTCAGAAATGTGCATCTGGAGAGATGATCGTTCATCTGGCACAAAGGGATCAGTTTGCAGAAGAAATTTTCTCTGGTTTGTCAGTCTGGTTCCTAGTGCCGGTTTGAAGTTCTTGCAGTTTTCAATGTAAAAACGATTTGGAGCTAGTACCTACCTATATTTATTTATGGAGTGTAGTTTGCAACATAAAAGAAACTATGTGTTCCCAACAAGCTAGGTGAAGGAAGGCCTTCACTCACACTTATCTCTCAGAACTGAACATGTAAATAGACGTTCATTTGTCTTGCAAAAATGGAACGGTTTGCAGGAGAAACTTTTACTCTTGTTTCTCAGTCGGATTTCTAGTGCTGATTTGAAATTCCTGCAGTTTTCACTGGAAAAACGATTTGGAGCTTCTATAGCCCCTCATATATGTATGCCGTTTAGTAGGCAAATGTAAAAAATTATGTGTTCCCAAAAAGCTAGGTGAAGGAAAACTTTCACAGAAAATTATCTCTCAGAAATGAGAATGTGTAGAGACATTCTTTCATTTGGCACATAGGAACGTGTTGCAGGAGAAACTTTTACTGTGTGTACTTAGTCTGTTTCCTAGTGCCGGGTTGAAGTTCCTGCAGTTTTCACTGTAAAATTGTTTTGAAGATAGTACTTAACCATATAAATTTTTGGAGTGTAATTTGCAACTGAAAAGAATTTTTTTGTTCCCAACAAGCTAGGTGAAGGACAGTTTTCACACACTCTTATCTCTCAGTACTTATTATGTGGAGAGACGTTCATTTATCTAGCAGGAAGGGAACGGTTTAAAATTGAAAATTTTACTATTGTTTCTCAGTCAGTTTCCTAGTGCCGATTTGAAGATCCTGCAATTTTCACTGTAATACTGATTTGGGGATCGAACCTCCCCATACATATATATGGATTTTAGTTTGCAATTGAAAAGAAACTTTATGTTCACAACAAGCTAGATGAGGGACGTCTTTCACACACACTTATCTCTCTGATCTGAGCATATGGACAGGCTTTTGTTCATCTAGCACAAATGGGATGGGTTGCAGGAGAAACATTTACTCTGGTTTCTCAGTCTGTTTCCTAGTGCCATTTTGATATTCCTGCCATTTTCAATGAAAAATTGATTGGAGCTAGTACCTCCCCTTGTATACGTATGGAGAGTTGTTTGCAACTGAAAAGTAATTTTTTCACAACATGCTAGGTGAAGGATGGCTTTCACACAAATTTATCTCTCAGAAATTTGCATGTGGATAGACTTTTGTTCATCTTGCACAAAGGGATCATTTTGCAGGGGAAACTTTTCAGTGGGTACTCAGTCTGTTTCCTAGTGCCGGTTTGAAATACGTGCATTTTTCACTTTAAAACCTTGTTGCAGCTAGACATCCCCATATATATGAATGGAGTGTAGTTTTCTGCTGAAAAGTAACTTTGTGTTCCCAACTTTGTAGTTTAAGGAAGGCTTTCACACACACTTATCCCTCAGAAATGAGCATCTGGAGAGACGATCTTTATTCAGGCACAAAGGGATCAGGTTGCAGGAGAAACATTTCTCTGGTTTGTCAGTCTTTTTCCTAGTGCCAGTTTGAATTTCCTGCCATTTACACCATAAAAACTTGTTGAATCGTGTACCTCCCCATATATATGTATGGAGAGTTGTTTGCATCTGAAAAGAATCTTTGTGTTCCCAACAAGCTAGGTGAAGAACAGCTTTCGCAGACTATTATGTCTCAGAAATGAGCATGTGGAGAGACTTTTGTTCATCTAGCAAAAATGGAACGGGAAGCAGGTGATATTTTACTCTGGTTTCTCAGTATTTTTCAAGTGCTGATTTGAATTTCCTGCAGTTTTCCCTGGAAAACCGAGTTGGAGCTTTTACAGCCCCTCATATATGTATGCAGTGTAGTTGGCAAATGTAAAAACTATGTGTTCCCAACAAGCTAGCTGAAGGGAGGCTTTCACACACATTTATCTCTCAGAACTGTGCATGTGGAGAGACTTCTGTTCAAGTTGCAAAAAGGAAACAGTTTGTAGGGGAAAATTCTACTCTGGGTACTCAGTCTGTTTCTTAGTGCCGGGTTGAAGTTACTTCATTTATTCTCTTTAAAGCCTTGTTGGAGCTAGATTTCCCCATATAAATATATGATGTGTAGTTTGCAACTGAATACAATCTTTGTGTTCCCAACATGGTAGTATAAGGATGGATTTCACACACACATATCATTCAGAAATGAGCATCTGGATAGAGGGTCGTTCATCTGGCAATAAGGGATCGTTTGGCAGGAGAAATTTATCTCTGGTTTGTCAGCCTGTTTCCAAGTGCCGGTATGAATTTCCAGCAGATTTCACTGAAAAACAGGTTTGTAGCTACTACCTCCCCATATTTATTTATGGATCGTAGTTTGCAACTTTTAAGAAATTGTGCTCCCAACAAGCTAGGTTAAGAAAGGGTTTCAAAGAAAATTTTCTCTCAGTAATGAGAATGTGGAGAGACGTTCATTCACTTGGCACAAATGGAACGGGATGCAGAAAATTTTACTCTGGTTTCTCAGTCTGTATCCTAGTGCTGGTTTGAAATTCCTGCAGTTTTCTCTGTAAAACAGTGTTGAACTAGTACTTCCCCAAATATATTTACGTAGTGTAATTTGCAACTGAAAAGAAACCCTTTGTTCCCAACATCTACGTGAAGGACGACTTTCACAGAAAATATTCTCTCAGAAATGAGAATGTGGAGGGACGTTCGTTCATCTGCCACAAAGGGAACGGGTTGCAGGAGAAACTTTTACTGTGTGTACTCAGACTGTTTCCTAGTGCCGGTTTGAAGTTCCTGCAATTTTCCCTGAAAAACTGAGTTGGATCTATTACTTCCCCTTATATATGTATGGATTACAGTTTGCAACTTAAAAGAAACTTTGTATTCCCAGCAAGCTAGGTGAAGGACATCTTTCACACAATCTTATCTCTCAGTACATAGTATGTGGAGAGTCGTTCATTCATCTTGCACGAAGGGAACGGATTAATATAAAAAATTTTCTCTTGTTTCTCAGTCTCTTTCCTAGTGCCTATTTAAATATCCTGAATTTTTCAGTGTAACAAACATTTGGGGATCAAACTTCCCCATATATATATATGGATTGTAGTTTGCAATTGAAAAGAAACTTTATGTTAACAAGCTAGTTGAGGGACGTCTTTCACACACATTTATCTCTCAGTTCTGAGCATATGGACAGACTTTTGTTCATCTAGCACAAATGGGACGGGTTGCAGGAGAAATATTTACTTTGGTTTCTCAGTTTGTTTCCTATTGCCACTTTCAATTTCCTGCAGTTTTCACTGGAAAACATAGTTGGAGATAATACCTACCGATATTAATTTATGGAGTGTACTTTGCAACTTAAATAAATTGTTTTCACAACAAGCTCAGTGAAGGGTGGCTTTCTCAGAAAATTTTATCTCATAAATGAGAATTTGGAGAGATGTTCTTTCAACTGGCACAACCGTAATGGATTGCAGGGGAAAATTTTACTCTGGTTTCTCAGTCTGTTTCCTAGTGCCGGTTTTAATTTCCTGCATTTTTTACTGGAAAACAGATTTGGATCTAGTATCTACCCATATTTATGTATGGAGTGTAGTTTGCAACTTAAAAGAAACTTTGTGTGCCCAACAAGGTATGTGAATTACAGCTTTCACACACAATTATCTCTCACAACTGAGCGTGTAGAGAGACGTTCGTTCATCTAGCATGAAAGGATTGGCTTAAGGGAGAAACTTTTACTCTTGTTTCTCAGTCAGTTTCCTAGTGTCGGTTTGAAGTTCCTGCAGTTTTCACTTTAAAATCTTGTTGGAACTTAACATCCCAATATATGTGTATGGAGTGTAGTTTGCAACTGGAAAGAAACTTTGTTTTCCCAACATGGTAGTTTAAGTTTGGCTTTCACACACACTTCTCACTCGGAAATGAGCATCTGGATAGAGGATCGTTCATCTGGCACAAAGGGATCGGGTTGCAGGGGAAACTTTTCTCTGATTTGTCATTCTGTTTCATAGTGCCAGTTTAAATTTCCTGCCGTATACACCGTTATAATTTGTTGAATCAAGTATATCCCCATATATATGTATGTATTGTTGTTTGCATCTTAAAAGAATCTTTGTGTTCCCAACAAGCTAGGTGAAGGATGACTTTCACAGACATATATCTCTCAGAACTGGGCATGTGGAGAGACATTTCTTCATCTTGCACAAAGGGAAAGTTTTGCAGGGGATACTTTTACTGTGGTTACTCAATCTGTTTCCTAGTCTCGGTTTGAAGTTCCTGCAGTTTTCACAGTAAAATTGACGTTGAGATAGTTCATCCCAATATATATGTACGGATTGTATTTTGCACCTGAAGAGAACCTTTTTGTTTCCAACAAGGTAGGTGAAGTCTGGTATTCACATACTGTTATGTCTCAGAAATTAGCTGGTTGTCAGATGGTCGTTCATCTGGCACAAATGGAACGTGTTGCAGTGAAAATACTTCTCTCTTTTATCAGTCAGTTTCCCACTGCCAGTTTGAAGTTTCTCTAGGTTTCACTGTAAAACAGATTTGAAGCTAGTACCTCCATATATATATATGTATGTAGTGTAATTTGCAACTGAATAGAAACTGTGTTCCCAACAAGCTAGTTGAAGGTCGGCTTTCACACACACTTATCTCTCAGAACTGAGCATGTGGAGAGAGGTTCTTTCATCTGGCTCATAGGGAACTGTTTCTAAGTGTAACTTTTACTCTGGTTTCTCAGTCTGTTTCATATTGCCGGTTTGAAGTTCTTGCCATTTACACTGTAAAATCGAGTTGAAGCAAGTACCTCCCCATATATATTTATGGATTGTTGTTTGCAACTGAAAAGAATCTTTGTGTTCCCAAAAAGCAAGGTGATGTATGGCGTTTGCAGACAATTTTCTCTCAGAAATGAGCATGTGAGAGACATACCCTCATCTGGCAAAAACGGAACGGGTTTCAGGAAAAACGTTTACTCTGGTTTCTCAGTCTTTTTCCTAGGGCTGATTTGCAGTTTCTGCAGTTTTCACTGGAAAACCGTTTTGGAGCTAGTACAACCCCTTACATATGTATGCAGTGTAGATGGCAAATGTGAAAAATTTGTGTTCCCAACAAACTAGATGAAGGATGCCTTTCACATTCATTTATCTCTCAGAACAGAGCATGTGGAGAGACGTTTGTTCATCTTGCACAAAGGGAAATGTTTGCAAGGGAAATTTTAAATCTGGGTACACAGTCTGCTTCCTAGTGCCGGTTTGAAGTTCCTGCATTTTTAATTTAAACCTTTTTGAAGCTAGACATCCCCATATATATGAATGGATTGTAGTTTGCAACTGAAAAGAAACTTTGTGTTCACAACAATCTTGGAAAATAACAGCTTTCACCCTCTCTAACCTCTCAGAACTGAGCATATGGAGAGATGTTGGTTCGTCTGGCAAAAATGGAACGGGATGCAGGAGAAACTTTAATTCTGATTTCTAAGACTATTTCCTAGTGCCAGATTGAAGTTCATGCAATTTTCACTGCAAATACAATTTGGAGCTTGTACCTACCCATATTTATTTATTTAGTGTATTTTGCAACAGAAAGGATACTATGTGTTCCAACAAGCTAGGTGAAGTACGGCTTTCACACCCACTTATCTCTCAGAACTCAGCATGTGGAGAGAAGTTCGTTCATTTGGCACAAAGGGAAAGGACTGTAGGATAAACTATTACCCTGGATACTCAGTGCATTTCTAAGTGCCGGTTTGAAGTTCCTGCAGTTTTCACTGAAAAAAAAGTATTGAAGCGTGTTCCTCTCCATATATATGTATGGAGTGTAATTTGCAACTGAAAAGAAACTTTGTGTTCCCAACAAGCTAGGTGAAGTACTGCTTTCACAGAAAATTATATCTCAGACAAGAAAATGTGGAGAGACTTTTGTTCATCTGGCACAAATGGAATGGGTTGCAAGAGATTCTTTTACTCTGGTTTCTCAGTCTGTTTCCTAGTGCCAGTTTGAATTTCCTGGAGTTTTCACTGAAAAACCATGTTGGAGCTAGTACCTCCCCATATATATGTATGGATTGCAATTTGCAAATTAAAAGATATTATGTGTTCCCAAAAAGCTAGGTGAAGGAATGCATTCACACACTTTTTCTCTCAGAAATGAGCATGTGGAGAGACGTTCGTTCATCTAGCACAAAGGTAACTGGTTGCAGGTGAAACTTTTCAAGGCTTTCTCAGTCTCTCTGTTAGTGCCAGTTTGAAATTCCTGAAGTATTCACTAGAAAACCGACTTGGAGGAACTACTTCCAAATGTATATATATGGAGTGTTTTTTGCAACTGGAAAGAAACATTTTGTTCTCAACAAGCAAGGTGAAAGGCGGCTTCCAAACACAATTATTTCTAAGAACTGAGCATGTGGAGAGACATTCATTCATCTTGCACAAAGGGAACGGTTTGCAGGGAAACACTTACTCTGGTTTTTTAGTCTCTTTCTATTACCAGTTTAAACTTCCTCCTGGTTTCACTGGAAAACCGAGTTCTAATTAGTACCTCCCCATATATATATATATATGGAGGAATGTTTGAAACAGGAAAGAATCCTTGGGTTCCCAACAAGCTAGGTGAAGCATGGATTTCACACACAGTTATCTCTCAGAAGTGAGCATGCGGAGAGATGTTCATTCATCTAGCATAAAGGGAACGGATTGCAGGTGAAAATATTCTCAGGTTTCACAGTCTTTTTCCTAGTGCTGGTTTGAAGTTCCTTCATTTTTCACAGTGTAACCGAGTTGAAGCAATACATCCCCATATATATGTACGGATTGTAGTTTGCAACTGAAGAGAAACTTTTTGTTCCCAACAGGGTAGGTGAAGGATGGTTTTCACACACTATTATCTCTCAGAACTTACCATGTGGGGACACGTTCGTTCTTCTGGCACAAAAGAAATGGGTAGCAGGAAAAATTTTTTAACTTGTTATCAGTTGTTTATTACTGAATGTTTAGAATTACTGCAGGTTTCACTGTAAAACAGAGTTGAAGCTAGTACCTCCCTTTATATATATGTATGGAGTGTAATTTACAGCTGAATTGAAACTGTGCACCCAACAGGCTAGGTGTAAGACTGCTTTCACACACACTTATCTGTCAGAACTGAGCATGTGGAGAGATGTTGATTATTCTGGCACATATGGAACTGTTTCTAAGTGAAACTTTACTCTGGTTTCTCAGTCTGATTCTTAGTGCAGATTTGAAATTCCTGCAGTTTTCACGTGAAAACTGAATTAGAGCTTGTACCGCCACTTATATATGTACGCAGTGTAGTTGGCAAATGTAAAAAACTATGTGTTCCCAACAAGCTAGGTGAAGGACGGCTTTCACATACACTTATCTCTCAAAACTGAGCATGTGGAGAGACGTTTGTTCATCTTCCACAAAGGGAACGGTTTGCAGGGGAAATTTGTACAGTGGGTAATCAGTCGGTTTCCTAGTGCCAGTTTGAAGTACCTGCATTTTTCATTTTAAAAACATGTCGGAGCTGGACATCCCCATATAAATATATGGATTGTAGTTTGCAGCTGAAAAGAAACATTTTCTTCCCAACAAGGAATATGAAGGACGGCTTTCAACACACACATCACTAACAAATGCGCATCTGGGGAGACGATCGTTCATTTGACGTAAAGGGATCAGTTAGCAGGAGAAATTTTCTCTTGTTTGTCAACATGTTTCCTAGCGCCAGTTTGAAGTTCCTGCCGTTTACACAGTAAAACGTGTTGAAGCAAGTAACTCCCCATATATATGTATGGATTGTTGTTTGCAACTGAAAAGAATCTATGTGTTCCCAACAAGGTAGCTGAAGGACGTCTTTCACAGACACTTATCTCTCAGAACTGAGCATGTGGAGAGATATTTGTTGGTCTGACACAAATTGAGCGGTTTAAAGGGGAAACTATATTTCTGGTTTCTCAGTCTGTTTCCTAGAGCTGATTTGAAATAATTGCATTTATAACAGGAATAACGATTGGAAATTATACCTCCCTAAATATATGTATGGAGTGTAGTTTGCAACTGAAAAGAAAATTTGTGTTCCCAAAAAATCGGTGAATTACTGCTTTCAAACACACATATCTCACAACATTTCATGTGGAGAGACGTTCGTTCATCTAGCAAAAATGGAACGGTTTACAAGAGAAAGTTTTACTTTGTTTTCACAATTTCATTCCTAGAACCGTTTGAAGTTCCTGCAGCTTTTATTGGAAACCAGTTTTGGAAATAGTCACTCCCCATATATATATATGGAGTGAAATTTGAAACTGAAAAGAAATAGTGAGTTCCCACATCCTAGGTGAAGGACGGCTTTCACACACAGTTACTTATCAGATCTGAGCATGTGGAGAATCTTTAGTTCATCTAGCACTAAGCGAACTGGTTTCAGGTGAAACATATTCTCTGGATTCACAGTCTTTTTCAAGTTCCGGGTTGAATTTCCTGCATTTTTTAGTGTAAATCCGTGCCGGAAAATGTACTTCCTCCTATATATGTGTGAAGATTAGTTTGCAACTGAAAACAATATTTGTGTTCCCAACAACCTATGTGAAGGACGAATTTCACACATACCTGCAACTCACATCCGAGCATGTGGAGAGACATTCGTTCACCAAGCACAATTGGAATGGGATGCTGGAGAAACTATGACTCTGGATTCACTGTCTGTTTCCTAGTGCTGGTTACATGTCCCTGCAATTTTACAGGAAAACCGATTTGGAGATAGAACCTCCCCTTATGTATTTATGCAGTGTAGTTTGCTTCTGAAAAGAAACTTCATGTTCCCAACATGCTAGATGAAGGACGGCTTTCACACACGTTTTCCGCTCAGAACTGAGTATGTGGAGAGAAGTACGTTAGTATAGTAGAAATGGAACAAGTTACAGGAAAAATTTTACTCTGGATTCTAAGACTGTTTCTTAGTGCTGGGTTGAAATTCCTGCAGATTTCAGTGGAAAATCGATTTGGAGGTTGTAGCACTCCATATAAATATATGGAGTAGAATTGGCAACTGAAAAGAAACTTCATGTTCCCATCAAGCTAGGTGAAGTTTGGCTTTCACACACTGTTTCCTATCAGAACTGAGCATGTGGAGAGACGTTCATTCATCTAGGACAAATTGATCGGTTTGCAGGAGAAACATTTACACTTGCTTCTCAGTCTGATTCCAAGTGCAGTTTTGAAATTCCTGCCATTTTTACAGGAAAACCGTGTTGGAACTTCTACTTCCCTATATATATTTATGGAGTGTAGTTTGCAATTGACAAGAATTTTTGTGTTCCCATAAAGCTCGGTGAAGTACTGCTTTCAAACACACATATATCTAAAAACTGAGCATGTGTAGAGACGTTCGTTCATCTAGAATATTTGGAACGGTTAGCAAGAGAAAATATTTCTTTCATTTCTCAGTCTGTTTTCTAGAGACGCATTTAAGATCATGCAGTTTTCCTTGGAAAACTGATTTTGGGCTAGTACATCCCCCTATATACTTATGGAGTGTTTTTTGCAACTGAAAAGAAAATATGTTTTCCCAACAAGCTAGGTGAAGGACGGCTTTGAAATACACATATCTCTCAAAACTGAGCATGTGGAGAGATGTTCGTTCACCTAGCAAAAAGTGATCGTTTGTATGTGAAAATTTTACTCTGGATTCTCAGTGTGTTTCCTAATGCCTGTTGAAATTCCTGCATTTTTCAAATGATAACCTATTTAGAGCTAGTATCTCCCCTCATAAATGTAAGGAGAGTCTTCCGTAACTCAAAAGAAACTTTGTTTTCCCAACAAGCTATGTGAAGGACGGCTTTCAAAGGAATTTATCCCTCAGAACAGAGCATGTGGAGACACGTTCCTTCATCTAGCACAAAGGGAACAGGTTGCAGGAAAAATTTCACTCGTTTCTCAGTCTGTTTTCTAGTGCCGGTTTGAACTTCCTGCAGTTTTTACTGGAAAACCGAGTTGGAAACAGAGACTCACCATTTATATATAGGGAGTGTAGTTTGCAACTGAAAACTAACATTCTGTTCCCACAAACTAGGTGAAGGGAGGCCTTCACACACAGTAACGTAACAGAAATGAGCATGTGGAGAGTGTTCTGTTCATTTAGCACAAAGTGAACTGTTTGCAGGAGAAACTTTTACTCTGGAATCCCAGTCTGTTTCTTAGTGCCGGGGTGAATTTCCTGCAGGTTTCAATGTATATCAGTGTTGGAACTAGTACTTCCAAATATATATGTATGGAGAGTAGTTTGCAAATGAATGGAAACACTTTGTTCCCAACAACCAATCTATAGGACGACTTACACATACACCTACCTCTCAGATCCAAGCATGGGGAGGGACAATCTTTCATGAATCACAATGGGAACGGATTGCTGCAGAAACTTTAACTCTGGAATCTTTTTCTCTTTCCTAGTGCTGGTTTAATTTTCCTGCAATTTCACAGGAAAACTGAGATGGAGCTAGAAATTCCCATATTATAATTATGCAGTGTAGTTTGCTTCTGAAAAGATGCTTCAGTTCCCAACAAGCTAGGTGAAGTACGGCTTTCACACTGTTACCTATAAAAAATTAGCATATGGATAGATGTTTGTTGATATAGGACAAAGTGAATGGTTTGCAGGAATAATATTTACTCTGATTTCACAGTCTGATACTTAGAGCTTATTTGAAATAACTGCAGTTTTAACAGGAATACCGATTTGAAATTCTACATACCTAAATAAATGTATGGAGCGCAGATTACAACTATAAAGAACTTTTGTGTTCCCAAACACTCGGTGAATTAATGCTTTCAAACACACATATCTCACAACTGATCATGTGGAGAGACGTTCGTTCATTTAGCAAAAATGGAACGGGTTCCAAGAGAAAGTATTTCTTTGTTTTCTCAGCCTCTTCCTAGAGCCGTTTTTAAGTTCCTGCAGTTTTCACTGCAAAACCATGTTGGAAATAGACACTCCCCATATATATATATGTAGTGTAGTTTGCAAATGAATAAAAGGATTGTGTTCCCACAACCTAGGTGAAGGATGGCTTTCATACTGAGTTACTTATAAGAAGTAGCATATGGTGAGGATATCGTTCACCTGGCAGAAAAGGAACCGGTTGCAAAAGAAATTTCACTCTGGTTTCTCAGTCTGTTTCCTAGTGCCAGTTTGAAGTTCCTGCCGATTTAATTTTAAAACCGAGTAGGAATTAGTCACTACCTATATATATATGGAGTGCAGATTGCAACGGAAAAGAAATATTGTGTTCCCACAACAAATTTAAAGGATGGATTTCACACACATTTAGTTTTCAGAGCTGAGCATGTGGAGAGATTTTCTTTCATCTACCATGAATGAAACTGGTTGCAGGAGAAAGATTTTCTCTGGATTCTCTGTCGGATTCCTAGTGCTGCGATGAAATTCGTGCAGTTTTCAGTGTAAATCTCTGTTGGATCTAGTAATGCCCCGTATATATATATATACGGAAAATAGATTGCATCTAGAATACAACATTCTGTTCCCAACAACTTATTTGAAGGACAACATTCACACACAACTACCTCTCACATCCAGGCATATGGAGAGACTTTCATTCATCAAGCACAATGGAAATTGGTTGCTGGAGAAACATAGACTCTCGATTCTTTCTCTGTTTACTAGTGCTGGTTACATGTACATGCAGTTTTCCAGGAAAACCAAGTTGAGCTAGAACCTCCCCTTATAAATATATACAGTGTAGTTCGCTTCTGAAAAGAAATTTCGTGTTCCAAACATGCTACATGAAGGACGGCTTTCACACAGCTTTTCCTCTCAGAACTGAGTATGTGGAGGGAAGTACGTTAGTATAGTAAAATGGAAATAGTTTCAGGAAAAAATTTTACTCTGGATTATAAGTCTGTTTCTTAGAGCTGGGTTGAAATTCCTGCAGATTTCAGTGGAAAACCGATTTGGAAGTTGTAGCACTCCATATAAATATATGGAGTAGAATTGGCAACTGAAAAGAAACTTCATGTTCCCATCAAGCTAGGTGAAGTTTGGCTTTCACACACTGTTTCCTATGAGAACTGAGCATGTGGAGAGACGTTCATTCATCTAGGAAAAATTGATCGGTTTGCAGGAGAAACATTTACTCTTGTTTCTCAGTCTTATTCCTAGTGCCGTTTTGAAATTCCTGCCATTTTTACAGGAAAACCGTGTTGGAACTTCTACTTCCCTATATATATTTATGGAGTGTAGTTTGCAACTGACAAGAATTTTTGCGTTCCCATAAAGCTCGGTGAAGTACTGCTTTCAAACACACATATATCTAAAAACTGAGCATGTGTAGAGACGTTCAATCATCTAGCACATTTGGAAAGGTTTGCAAGAGAAAATTTTTCTTTCATTTCCCGGTCGGTTTCCTAGAGACTCATTTTAGTTCATGCAGTTTTCCTTGGAAAACTGATTTGGAGCTAGTACCTCCCCATAATTTTGCGTGGAGATTTTATTGCAAATGAAAAGAATCTATGTGTTCCCAACAAGCTAGGTGAATGACGGCTTTGAAACACACTTATCTCTCAAAACTGAACATGTGGAGAGATGTTCATTCATCTAGCCAAAAGTGATCATTTGCATGTGAAAATTTTACTCTGGATTTCCAGTGTGTTTCTTAGTGCCTCGGTGAAGTTCCTGCATTTTTCAATGGATAAATGATTTGGAGCTAGTATCTCCCCTCATAAATGTAAGGAGAGTATTCTGTAAGTCAAAAGAAACTTTTTTTTCCCAACAAGCTATGTGAAGATTGGCTTTCAAAGACATTTATTCCACAGAAGTGAGCATGTGTAGAGACTTTCCTTCATCTATCACAAAGGGAAAATTTTGCAGGAAATATTTCACTCCTGTTTCTCAGTCTGTTTCCTAGGGCCGGTTTGAATTTCCTGCAGTTTTTACTGGAAAACCGAGTTGGAAATAGACGCTCAACATTTATATATAATGAGTGTAGTTTGCAACTGAAAATAAACATTCTGTTCCCACAAAATAGGTGAAGGGCGAATTTACACACAGCTACTTATCAGAACTGAGCATGTGGAGAGTCTTTCGTTCATCTAGCACAAAGTGAACTGGTTGCAGGAGAAAATTTTACTCTGGATTCTCAGTTTGTTTCTTAGTGCCGGATTAATTTTCCTGCAGTTTTCAGTGTATACCTGTGTTTGAACTAGTATTTCCAAGTATATATGTATGGAGATTAATTTGCAAATGAAAATAAATATTTTGTTTCCCACAACCAATGTGTAGGACGACTTTCACACACACCTACCTCTCAGATACTACCATGTTGGGAGACACTTTTCATCAAGCACAATGGGAGCAGATAGCTGGAACAACCTTTACTCTGGATTCTTTGATTCCTAGTGCCGGTTTCATTTTCCTGCAATTTCACAGGAAAACTGAGATGGAGCTAGAACCTCCCATAATATAATCATGCAGTGTAGTTTCCTTCTGAAAAGAAACTTCAGTTCCCAACAAGCTAGATGAAGTACGGCTTTCACACTGTTACCTATAAGAAATTAGCATATGGAGAGATGTTCATTGATATAGGACAAAGTGATCGGTTTGCAGGTATAATACTTACTCTGATTTTACAGACTGATTCCTAGTGCTGATTTGAAATATCTGCAGTTATAACAGGAATACCGATTTGAAATTCTACCTCCCTAAATATACTTATGGAGTGTAGTTTGCAAATGTAAAGGAATTTTGTGTTCCCAAAATCTCGGTGAATTACTGCTTTCAAACACACTTATATCTCACAACTGATCATGTGGAGAGACTTTCTTTATCTAGCAAAAATGGAATGGTTTCCAAGAAAACGTTTTTCTTTTTTCTCAGGCCCTTCCCTAGAGCCGGTTTGAAGTTCCTGCAGTTTTCACTGGAAAACCGTGTTGGAAAAAGTCACTCCCCATATATATATATGGAGTGTAGTTTGCAATTAAAAAAAAAAGATTGTGTTCCCACAACCTAGGTGAAGGACGTCTTTCAGACAGAGTTACTTATCAGAACTGAGAATGTGGAGAGTACTTCGTTCATTTAGCGCAAAGTGAAATCTTTGAAGGAGAAACATTTACTCTGGAATTTCAGTCTGTTTCTTAGTGCCGGGTTGAATTTCCTGCAGTTTTCAATGTATATCTATGTTGGAAATAGTAATTCCCAATATATATGTATGGAGATTAATTTGCAAATGAATACAAATATTTTGTTCCCAACAACCAAAATTTAGGACGACTTTTACACACACCTACCTCTCAGATCCTACCATGTGAAGGGACAATCGTTTATGAAGCAAAATGGGAACGGATTGCTGGAAAAACTTTTACTCGGAATCTATGTCTCTTTCCTAGTGCTGGTTTAATTTTCCTGCAATTTCACAGGAAAACTGAGATGGAGTTAGAACCTCCTATATTATAATTATGCAGTGTAGTTTGCTTCTGAAAAGATGCTTCAGTTCCCAACAAGCTAGGTGAAGTACGGCTTTCACACTGTTACCTATAAAAAATTAGCATATGGATAGATGTTTGTTGATATAGGACAAAGTGAATGGTTTGCAGGAATAATATTTACTCTGGTTTCACAGTCTGATACTTAGAGCTTATTTGAAATAACTGCAGTTATAACAGGAATACCGATTTGAAATTCTACATACCTAAATAAATGTATGGAGCACAGATTGCAACAATAAAGAAATTTTGTGTTCCCAAACACTCGGTGAATTAATGCTTTCAAACACACATATCTCACAACTGATCATGTGGAGAGACGTTCGTTCATCTATCAAAAATGGAACGGTTTCCAAGAGAAAGTTTTTCTTTGTTTTCTCAGCCTCTTTCCTAGAGCCGTTTTAAGTTCCTGCAGTTTTCACTGGAAAACCATGTTGGAAATAGACACTCCCCATATATATATATATGTAGTGTAGTTTGCAAATGAAAAAAGCATTGTGTTCCCACAATCTACGTGAAGGACCACTTTCAGACTGAGTTACTTATAAGAAGTAGCATATGGTGAGTATTTCGTTCACCTGGCAGAAAAGGAACCGGTTGCAAAAGTAATTTCACTCTAGTTTCTCAGTCTGTTTCCTAGTGCCGGTATGAAGTTCCTGCTGATTTAATTTTAAAACCGAGTAAGAATTAGTCACTACCTATATATAAATGGAGTGTAGTTTGCAACGGAAAAGAAATATTGTGTTCCCACAAAAAACTTAAAGGACGGCTTGCACACACATTTAGTATTCAAGGCTGAGCATGTGGAGAGATTTTCTTTCATTTACCATGAATGAAACTGGTTGCAGGAGAAAGTTTTTCTCTGGATTCTCTATCAGTTTCCTAGTGCTGGGATGAAATTCGTGCAGTTTTCAGTGTAAATATCTGTTGGATCTTGTAATGCCCTCTATATATATATGGAAAACTGATTCCATCTAGAAAAAAACATTCTGATCCCAACAACTTATTTGAAGGACAACATTCACACACACCGACCTCTCACATCCAAGCATGTGGAGAGACTTTCATTCATCAAGCACAATGGAAACTGTTTGCTGGAGAAACATAGACTCTCGATTCTTTCTCTGTTTCCTAGTGCTGGTTACATGTACCTACAGTTTTACAGGAAAACTGAGTTGAGCTAGAACCTCCCCTTATAAATATATACAGTGTAGTTTGCTTCTGAAAAAAATTCGTGTTCCCTACAAGCTAGTTGAAGGACAGCTTTCTCACACATTTAACTCTCAAACATAAGTATGTGGAGAGACATATGTTCATATATTAGAAATGGAAATAGATACGGGAAAACATTTTGTCTGGATTCTCAGTCTGTTTCCTAGTGCCGTCTTGAAATTCCTGCAGTTTTCAGTGGAAAACCAATGTGGAGGTTGTGGCACTCTGTAAAATTATATGGAGTAGAGTTTGTAGCTTGAAAGATAACTCATGTTCCCAACAAGCAAGGTGAAGTACGGCTTTCACTCACTGTTACCTATCAGACCTGAGCATGTGGAGAGACGTTGTTTCATCTAGGTTTAAGTGAATGGTTTCCAGTAAAAGCATTTATTATGGTTTCTCAGTCTATTTCCTTCTGCCGATTTAATTTCCTGCAGTTTTTATAAGAAAACCAATTTTGAACCTCTACTTCCCTATAAAAAATTATAAAGTGAATTAAGCAACTGATAAGAAAGTTAGTGTTCACAAAAAGCTAGGTGAAGGACTGCTTTCAAACACACTTATATTTCAGAAATGAGCATGTGGAGAGAGGTTGCTTCATCTAGCAAAAAGTGAACACTTTACAGGAAAAACTTTTACTCTGCATTCTCAATCTGTTTCCTAGTGCCGCTTTGAAGTTCCTGCAGTTTCCACTGCAATATTGTGTTGGAGCAAGTATCTCCTCTCCTATATGTAAGGATAGTATATTGGAACTCAAATGATACTTGTTTTCACAGCAAGCTAAGTGAAGGACGGCTTTCAAAGTCATTTGTCCCTCAGATCTGTGCATGTGAAGAGACTTTCTTCATGTAGCACAAAGGGAAGAGTTTGCAGGAGGAATTTCAATCTGGTTTATCACTCTGTTTCCTAGTGCCGGTTTGAAGTTCCTGCAGTATTCACTGGAGAAACAAGTTGGAGTTAGTCACACACCATATATATATAACGAGTATAGTTTGCAACTGAAAAGAAACATTGTGTTCCCACAACCTACGTGAAGGACGACTTTCACACACAGTTACATATCAGAACTTAGCATGTAGAGAGTCTTTCGTTCATTTAGCACAAAGTGAACTGGTTTCAGGAGAAAATTTAACTCTGAATTCTCAGTCTGTTTCCTAGTGCCGGGTTGAATTTCCTGCAGTTTTCAGTGTAAATACGTCTTGGAACCAGTAATTCCCCCTATATATGTATGGAGAGTAGTTTGCAACTGAAAACAAATTATTGATCCCAACAACGAATGTGAAAGTCGAATTTCACACAAACCTACCTCTCAGATCAGAGCATGTGGAGAGACATTCATACATTAAACAAAATGGGAACGGGTTGCTGGAGAAACTATGACTCAGGATACTCTGTTTCCAAGAGCCGGATACATGTCCCAGCAATTTTACAAGAAAATCGATTTGGAGATAGAACCTCCTCTTATGTATTTATGCAGTGTAGTTTGCTTCTGAAAAGAAACTTCGTTTTCCCAACATGCTAGTTGAAGGACGGCTTTCACACACGTTTTCCTCTCAGAACTGAGTATGTGGAGAGAAGTACGTTAGTATTGTACAAATGGAACTAGTTACAGGAAAAACTTTTATTCTGGATTCTAAGTCTGTTTCTTAGTGCTGGGATGAAATTCCTGCAGATTTCAGTGGAAAAACGATTTGGAGGGTGTAGCACTCCATATAAATATATGGAGTAGATATGGCAACTGAAAAGATACTACTTGTTCCAATCAAGCTATGTGAAGTTTGGCTTTCACATAGTTATACCTATCAGAACAGAGCATGTGGAGAGACTTTCATTCATTTTGGACAAATTGAATGTTTTGCAGGAGAAACATTTACTCTGGTTTCTCAGTATGTTTAATAGTGTCAATTTGAAATTCCTGCACTTTGTAGAGGAAAATCATGTTGGAAATTTTGCCGATATACATATGTATGCAGTGTAGTTTTCTACTGTTAAGAAAATTTTTTCCTTACAATCAAGTTGAAGTCTGCTTACAAACACATTTGTGTCTCAGAACTGAACATGTGGAGGGACGTTCATTCATGTAGCACAAATGGAACTGTTTGCAAGAGAAAATTTTACTCTGGTTTCTCAGTCTGTTCCCTAGTGCCAATTTGAAGTTCCTGAATTATTCAGTTGAAAACCGTTTTGGTGCTAGTATGTCCCCATATATGTGTATGGATTGTTGTTTGCAACCTTAAAGGATCTTTGTGATCCCAACAAGATAGATGAAGGACGGCTTTCAAACACACTTATCTCTCTGAACTGAGCAGGTGGAGAGACGTTCCTTCATCTGGCAAAAATGATTGCTTTGCATGAGTATCTTTTACTCTGCATTCTCAGACTGTTTCCTAGTGCTGCTTTGAAGTTCCTGCTGTTTCAACTGGAATACTGAATTGGAGCTAGTATCTCCCTTTATAAATGTAAAAATAGTATTGTGGAACTCAAATAATAATTGTTTTCCCAACATGCTAGTTGAACGTCGGCTTTCAAAGTAATTTGTTCCTCAGATCTGTGCATGTGGAGAGACTTTCCTCATGTAGCAAAAGTGAAGAGGTTGCAGGAGAAATTTTGATCTGATTTATAAGTTGTTCCCTAGTGAGGGTTTGAAATTCCTTCAGTATTCACTGGAAAACTAAGTTGGAATTAGAAACTTCCCATATATATATATGGAGTGTCATTCACAAGTGTAAAGAAACATTATGTTCCCACATCCTAGGTGAAGGATGGCTTTCACACACAGTTACTTATCATATCTGAGCATGTGGAGAATCTTTAATTCATCTAGCACTAATGGAACTGGTTTAAGTTGAAACTTATTCTCTGGATTCTCAGTCTTTTTCAAGTTCTGTGTTGAATTTCCTGCAATTTTTACTGTAAATCCGTGTCGGAAACTGTACATCCCCCTATAGAAGTGTGAAGATTAGTTTGCAAATGAAAACAATATTTGTGTTCCCAACAACCTATGTGAAGGACGAATTTCACACACAACTGCCTCTCACATCCAAGCATGTGGAGAGTCATTCGTTCACAAAGCATATTGGGAATGGGTTGCTGGAGAATCTTTGACTCTGGATTCTCTGTCTGTTTCCTAGTGCCGGTTTCAGGTCCCTGCAATTTTACAGGAAAACCGATTTGGAGATAGAACCTCCCCTTATGTATTTATGCAGTGTAGTTTGCTTCTGAAAAGAAACTTCGTTTTCCCAACATGCTAGTTGAAGGACGGCTTTCACACACGTTTTCCTCTCAGAAATGAGTATGTGGACAGAAGTATGTTAGTACAATAAAATGGAAATAGTTTCAGGAGAAAATTTTACTCTGGATTCTATGTCTGTTTCATAGTGCTCGGTGAAATTCCTGCAGAATTCAGTGGAAAACCTATTTGGAGGTTGTAGCACTCCATATAAATATATGTAGTAGAATTAACAACTGAAAAGAAACTTCATGTTCCCATCAAGCTAGGTGAAGTTTGGCTTTCACACACTCTTTCCTATCAGAACTGAGCATGTGGAGAGACGTTCATTCATTAAGGACAAATTGATCCTTTTGCAGGAGAAACATTTACTCTTGATTCTCAGTCTGATTCCTAGTGCCGTTTTGAAATTCCTGCCATTTTTACAGGAAAACCGTGTTGGAACTTCTACTTCCCTATATATATTTATGGAGTGTAGTTTGCAACTGACAAGAATTTTTGCGTTCCCATAAAGCTCGGTGAGGGACTGCTTTCAAACATACTTATATCTAAAAACTGAACATGTGTAGAGACGTTCGTTCATCTAGCACACTTGGAAAGGTTTGCAAGAGAAAATTTTTCTTTTATTTCCCAGTCGGTTTCCTAGAGACGCATTTTACTTCATGCAATTTTCCTTGGAAAACAGATTTGGAGCTAGTACATCCCCATATTATTGTGGTATTTGCAACTGAAAAGAAACTATGTGTTCCCAACAAGCTACGTGAAGGACGGCTTTGAAACACACTTATCTCTCAAAAATGAGCATGTGGAGAGATGTTCATTCATCTAGCAAAATTGATCATTTGCATGTGAAAATTTTACTCTGGATTCCCAGTGTGTTTCCTAGTGCCCCAGAGAAGTTCCTGCAGTTTTCACTGGATAATCGATTTGGAGCTAGTATCTCCCCTCATAAATGTAAGGAGAGTATTCTTTAACTCAAAAGAAACTTTGTTTTCCCAACAAGATATGTGAAGTATGGCTTTCAAAACATTTATCCCAAAGAAGAGAGCATGTGTAGAGACTTTCCTTCATCTATCACAAAGGGAAATGTTTGCAGGAAATATTTCACTAATGTTTCTCAGTCTGCTTCCTAGTGCCTGTGTGAACTTCGTGCAGTTTTTACTGGAAAACCGAGTTGGAAATAGACACTCACCATATATTTATATGGAGTTAGTTTGCAACTGAAAACTAACATTCTCTTCAAACAACATAGGTGAATTGGGGCCTTATCACACAGTTTCTTGTCAGAACTTAGCATGTGGAGAGTGTTTTGTTCATCTAGCACAAAGTGAACTGGTTGCAGGAGAAACTTTTACTCTGGATTCTCAGTCTGTTCCTTAGTGCCGGTTTGAATTTCCTGCAGTTTTCAGTGTATATCATTGTTGCAACTAGTATTTCCAAGTATATATGTATGGAGATTAATTTGCAAGTGAAAAGAAATATTTTGTTCCCAACAACCAGTGTGTAGGACGACTTTCACACACACCTACCCCTCAGATACTAGCATGTGGAGAGACATTCTTTCATCAAGCACATTGGGAACGGTTTGCTGGAAAAACTTTTACTCTGGATTGTTTGTCTGTTTCCTAGTGCCGGTTTCATTTTCCTGCAATTTCACAGGAAAACTGAGATGGAGCTAGAACCTCCCATTATATAAGTATGCAGTGTAGATTGCTTCTGAAAAGAAACTTCAGTTCCCAACAAGCTAGGTGAAGTACGGCTTTCACACTGTTACCTAGAATAAATTAGCATATGGAGAGATGTTCGTTGATATAGGACAAAGTGTTCGGTTTGCAGGGATAATATTTACTCTATTTTCACAGACTGATTCCTAGCGCTGATTTGAAATAACTGCAGTTATAACAGGAATACCGATTTGAAATTCTACCTCCCTAAATATATGTATGGAGTGTAGATTTCAACCATAATAGAATTTTGTGTTCCCAAAAACTCGGTGAATTACTGCTTTCAAACACACTTATATCTCACAACTGACCATGTGGAGAGACGTTCGTTTATCTAGCAAATTGGAATGGTTTCCAAGAAAAAGTTTTACTTTGTTTTCTCAGGCTCTTCCCTAGAGCCGGTTTGAATTTCCTGCAGTTTTCACTGGAAAACCGTGTTGGAAAACGTCACTCCCCATATATGTATATGGAGTGTATTTTGCAAATGAAAATAAATGTTTGTTTTCCCACAACCTAGGTGACGGACGTCTTTCAGACTGACTTACTTATCAGAACTGAGCATGTGGAGAGTATTTCGTTCTTTTAGCACAAAATGGAATCGTTGCAGGTGAAATTTTTACTCTGGATTCTCAGTCTGTTTCTTAGTGCCGGGTTGTATTTCCTTCAGTTTTCAGTGTATATCAGTGTTGGAACTTGTACTTCCCAGTATAAATGTATGGAGAGTAGTTTGCAAATGAAAAAAAATATTTTGTTCCCAAAAACCAATGTGTAGGATGACTTTCACACACACCTACCTCTCAGATCCTAGCATTTGGAGAGACATTCGTTCATGAAGCAAAATGGGAACGAATTGCTGGAGAAACTATTACTCTGGAATCTTTGTCACTTTCCCAGTGCCGGTTTCATTTTCCTGCAATTTCACAGGAAAACTGAGATGGAGCTAGAACCTCCCATTATATAAGTATGCAGTGTAGATTACTTCTGAAAAGAAACTTCAGTTCCCAACAAGCTAGGTGAAGTACGGCATTCACACTGTTTCCTATAATATCTTAGCATATGGATAGATGTTTGTTGATATAGGACAAAGTGAACGGTTTGCAGGTATAATATTTACTCTGGTTTCAGTGTCTGACTCCTAGAGCTTATTTGAAATAAATGCAGTTATAACAGGAATACTTACTTGAAATTATACCTACCTAAATATATGAATGGAGTGTAATTTACAACTTTAAGACATTTTGTGTTCCGAAAACTCGGTGAATTACTGTTTTCAAACACACTTATATCTTAGAAATGATTATGTGGAGAGACGTTCTTTCATCTAGCAAAAATAGAACAGTTTCAAAGAGAAAGATTTACTTTGATTTCTCAGTCTCTTTCCTAGAGCCGTTTTGAAGTTCCTGCAGTTTTCAGTGAAAAACTGTGTTGGAAATAGTCACTTCCCATAAATATATATGGAGTGCAGTTTGCAAATAAAAAAAAAAAACCTTTTTGTTCCCACAACATAGGGGAAGGAAGGTTTTCACACACAGTTTCTTATCAGAACTGAGCATGTGGAAATTGTTTCGTTCACCTGGCAGAAAAGGAACTGGTTGCAAATGAAATTTCACTCTGGTTTCTCAGTCTGTTTCCTAGTGCCTGTTTGAACTTCCTTCCGATTTCTTTGGAAACCCGAGTAGGATTAGTCACTACCTATATATATATGGAGTGTAGCTTGCAAATGGAAAGAAATACTGTGTTACTACAATCTACTTGAAGGACGGCTTTCACACACAGTTAGTTTTCAGAACTGAGCATGTGGAGAGCCTTTCTTTCATCTACCATGAAGGAAATTGTTTGCAGCAGAATGAATTACTCTGGATTCTCATACTGTTTCCTAGTGCTGGGATGAAATTCCTGCAGTTTTCAGTGTAAATCTCTGTTGGATCTAGAATTGCCCCGTCTAAATATATATATATATATTATATATATATGTATATATAAATATATATACATATATATATATGGAAAATAGATTGCATCTAGAAAACAACATTCTTTTCCCAACAACTTATTTCAAGGACAACATTCACACACACCTACCTCTCATATACAAGCATGTGGAGAGACTTTCATTCATCAAGCACAATGGAAACTGTTTGCTGGAGAAACATAGACTCTATATTCTTTCTCTGTTTCCTAGTGCTGGTTACATGTACCTGCAGATTTACAGGAAAAACGAGTTGAGCTAGAACTTCCCCTTATAAATATGTACAGTGTAGTTTGCTTCTGAAAAGAAACTTCGTGTTCCCAACAAGCTAGTTGAAGGACAGCTTTCACACACATTTACCTCTCAGAACTGAGGATGTGGAGAGACATACGTTCATATAGTAAAAATGGAACAATTTACGGGAAAAAAATTTGTCTGGATTCTAAGTCTGTTTCCTAGTTCCGGGTTGAAATTCCTTCAGATTTCAGTGGAAAAACGTTTTTTAGGTTGTAGCAATCCGTATAAACATATGGAGTAGAATTGGAAACTGAAAAGATACTTCATGTTCCCATAAAGCTAGGTGAATTTTGGCTTTCACATAGTTTTACCTTTCAGAACAGAGCATGTGGAGAGACTTTCGTTCATTTTGGACAAATTGAATGTTTTGCAGGAGAAACATTTACTCTGGTTTCTCAGTGTGTTTCCTAGTGCCAATTTGAAGTTCCTTAATTATTCAGTTGAAAACCGTTTTGGTGCTAGTACGCCCCATATATGTGTATGGATTGTTGTTTGCAACCTTAAAGGATCTTTGTGTTCCCAACAAGATAGATGAAGGACGGCTTTCAAACACACTTATTTCTCTGAACTGAGCATGTGGAGAGACGTTCTTTCATCTAGCAAAAATGATTGCTTTGCATGAGAATATTTTACTCTGCATTCTCAGCCTGTTTCCTAGTGCTGCTTTGAAGTTCCTGCAGTTTCAACTGGAATACTGTGTTGGAGCTAGTATCTCCCCTCATAAATGTAAAAATAGTATTGTGGAACTCAAATGATACTTGTTTTCACAACATGCTAGTTGAACATCGGCGTTCAAAGTAATTTGTCCCTCAGAGCTGTGCATGTGGAGAGACATTCCTCATGTAGCACAAAGGGAAGAGTTTGCAGGAGAAATTTCAATCTGGTTTATCACTCTGTTTCCTAGTGCCGATTTGAAGTTCCTGCAGTATTCACTGGAAAACCAAGTTGGAGTTAGTCACACACCATATATATATAACGAGAATAGATTGCAACTGAAAAGAAACATTATGTTCCCACAACCTAGGTGAAGGTCGGCTTTCACACACAGTTACTTATCAGAACTGAGCATGTAGAGAGTCTTTCGTTCATGTAGCACAAAGGGAACTGTTTGCAGGAGAAAATTTTACTCTGGATTCTCAGTCTTTTCCTAGTGCCGGGTTGAATTTCCGGCAGTTTTCAGTGTAAATCTGTGTTGGAAACAGTACTTCCCCCTATAAATGTATAGAGAGTAGTTTGCAACTGAAAACAAATTTTTGTTCCCAACAACGTATGTGAAGTACGACTTTCACACACAACTACCTCTCAGATCAGAGCATGTGGAGAGACATTCGTTCACCAAGCACAATGGGAATGGTTGCTGGAGAAACTTTAACTGTGTATGCTCTGTCTGTTTCCTAGTGTTGGTTACATGTCCCAGCAATTTTACAGTAAATCCGATTTGGAGATAGAACCTCCCCTTATGTATTTATGCAGTGTAGTTTGCTTCTGAAAAGAAACTTCGTTTTCCCAACATGCTAGTTGAAGGACGGCTTTCACACACGTTTTCCTCTCAGAAATGAGTATGTGGACAGAAGTACGTTAGTACAATTAAATGGAAATAATTTCAGGAAAAATTTTTCTCTGGATTCTATATCTGTTTCTTAGTGCTCGGTGAAATTCCTGCAGAATTCAGTGGAAAACCTATTTGGAGGTTGTAGCACTCCATATAAATATATGTAGTAGAATTGTCAACTGAAAAGAAACTTCATGTTCCCATCAAGCTAGGTGAAGTTTGGCTTTCACACACTCTTTCCTATCAGAACTGAGCATGTGGAGAGACGTTCATTCATTTAGGACAAATTGATCCTTTTGCAGGAGAAACATTTACTCTTGATTCTCAGTCTGATTCCTAGTGCCGTTTTGAAATTCCTGCCATTTTTACAGGAAAACCGTGTTGGAACTTCTACTTCCCTATATATATTTATGGAGTGTAGTTTGCAACTGACAAGAATTTTTGCGTTCCCATAAAGCTCGGTGAGGGACTGCTTTCAAACATACTTATATCTAAAAACTGAACATGTGTAGAGACGTTCGTTCATCTAGCACACTTGGAAAGGTTTGCAAGAGAAAATTTTTCTTTTATTTCCCAGTCGGTTTCCTAGAGACGCATTTTACTTCATGCAATTTTCCTTGGAAAACAGATTTGGAGCTAGTACATCCCCATATTATTGTGGTATTTGCAACTGAAAAGAAACTATGTGTTCCCAACAAGCTACGTGAAGGACGGCTTTGAAACACACTTATCTCTCAAAATGAGCATGTGGAGAGATGTTCATTCATCTAGCAAAATTGATCATTTGCATGTGAAAATTTTACTCTGGATTCCCAGTGTGTTTCCTAGTGCCCCAGAGAAGTTCCTGCAGTTTTCACTGGATAATCGATTTGGAGCTAGTATCTCCCCTCATAAATGTAAGGAGAGTATTCTTTAACTCAAAAGAAACTTTGTTTTCCCAACAAGATATGTGAAGTATGGCTTTCAAAACATTTATCCCAAAGAAGAGAGCATGTGTAGAGACTTTCCTTCATCTATCACAAAGGGAAATGTTTGCAGGAAATATTTCACTAATGTTTCTCAGTCTGCTTCCTAGTGCCTGTGTGAACTTCGTGCAGTTTTTACTGGAAAACCGAGTTGGAAATAGACACTCACCATATATTTATATGGAGTTAGTTTGCAACTGAAAACTAACATTCTCTTCAAACAACATAGGTGAATTGGGGCCTTATCACACAGTTTCTTGTCAGAACTTAGCATGTGGAGAGTGTTTTGTTCATCTAGCACAAAGTGAACTGGTTGCAGGAGAAACTTTTACTCTGGATTCTCAGTCTGTTCCTTAGTGCCGGTTTGAATTTCCTGCAGTTTTCAGTGTATATCATTGTTGCAACTAGTATTTCCAAGTATATATGTATGGAGATTAATTTGCAAGTGAAAAGAAATATTTTGTTCCCAACAACCAGTGTGTAGGACGACTTTCACACACACCTACCCCTCAGATACTAGCATGTGGAGAGACATTCTTTCATCAAGCACATTGGGAACGGTTTGCTGGAAAAACTTTTACTCTGGATTGTTGTCTGTTTCCTAGTGCCGGTTTCATTTTCCTGCAATTTCACAGGAAAACTGAGATGGAGCTAGAACCTCCCATTATATAAGTATGCAGTGTAGATTGCTTCTGAAAAGAAACTTCAGTTCCCAACAAGCTAGGTGAAGTACGGCTTTCACACTGTTACCTAGAATAAATTAGCATATGGAGAGATGTTCGTTGATATAGGACAAAGTGTTCGGTTTGCAGGGATAATATTTACTCTATTTCACAGACTGATTCCTAGCGCTGATTTGAAATAACTGCAGTTATAACAGGAATACCGATTTGAAATTCTACCTCCCTAAATATATGTATGGAGTGTAGATTTCAACCATAATAGAATTTTGTGTTCCCAAAAACTCGGTGAATTACTGCTTTCAAACACACTTATATCTCACAACTGACCATGTGGAGAGACGTTCGTTTATCTAGCAAATTGGAATGGTTTCCAAGAAAAAGTTTTACTTTGTTTTCTCAGGCTCTTCCCTAGAGCCGGTTTGAATTTCCTGCAGTTTTCACTGGAAAACCGTGTTGGAAAACGTCACTCCCCATATATGTATATGGAGTGTATTTTGCAAATGAAAATAAATGTTTGTTTTCCCACAACCTAGGTGACGGACGTCTTTCAGACTGACTTACTTATCAGAACTGAGCATGTGGAGAGTATTTCGTTCTTTTAGCACAAAATGGAATCGTTGCAGGTGAAATTTTTACTCTGGATTCTCAGTCTGTTTCTTAGTGCCGGGTTGTATTTCCTTCAGTTTTCAGTGTATATCAGTGTTGGAACTTGTACTTCCCAGTATAAATGTATGGAGAGTAGTTTGCAAATGAAAAAAAAATTTTGTTCCCAAAAACCAATGTGTAGGACGACTTTCACACACACCTACCTCTCAGATCCTAGCATTTGGAGAGACATTCGTTCATGAAGCAAAATGGGAACGAATTGCTGGAGAAACTATTACTCTGGAATCTTTGTCACTTTCCCAGTGCCGGTTTCATTTTCCTGCAATTTCACAGGAAAACTGAGATGGAGCTAGAACCTCCCATTATATAAGTATGCAGTGTAGATTACTTCTGAAAAGAAACTTCAGTTCCCAACAAGCTAGGTGAAGTACGGCATTCACACTGTTTCCTATAATATCTTAGCATATGGATAGATGTTTGTTGATATAGGACAAAGTGAACGGTTTGCAGGTATAATATTTACTCTGGTTTCAGTGTCTGACTCCTAGAGCTTATTTGAAATAAATGCAGTTATAACAGGAATACTTACTTGAAATTATACCTACCTAAATATATGAATGGAGTGTAATTTACAACTTTAAGACATTTTGTGTTCCGAAAACTCGGTGAATTACTGTTTTCAAACACACTTATATCTTAGAAATGATTATGTGGAGAGACGTTCTTTCATCTAGCAAAAATAGAACAGTTTCAAAGAGAAAGATTTACTTTGATTTCTCAGTCTCTTTCCTAGAGCCGTTTTGAAGTTCCTGCAGTTTTCAGTGAAAAACTGTGTTGGAAATAGTCACTTCCCATAAATATATATGGAGTGCAGTTTGCAAATAAAAAAAAAAAACCTTTTGTTCCCACAACATAGGGGAAGGAAGGTTTTCACACACAGTTACTTATCAGAACTGAGCATGTGGAAATTGTTTCGTTCACCTGGCAGAAAAGGAACCGGTTGCAAATGAAATTTCACTCTGGTTTCTCAGTCTGTTTCCTAGTGCCTGTTTGAACTTCCTTCCGATTTCTTTGGAAACCCGAGTAGGATTAGTCACTACCTATATATATATGGAGTGTAGCTTGCAAATGGAAAGAAATACTGTGTTACTACAATCTACTTGAAGGACGGCTTTCACACACAGTTAGTTTTCAGAACTGAGCATGTGGAGAGCCTTTCTTTCATCTACCATGAAGGAAATTGTTTGCAGCAGAATGAATTACTCTGGATTCTCATACTGTTTCCTAGTGCTGGGATGAAATTCCTGCAGTTTTCAGTGTAAATCTCTGTTGGATCTAGAATTGCCCCGTCTAAATATATATATATATATTATATATATATGTATATATAAATATATATACATATATATATATATGGAAAATAGATTGCATCTAGAAAACAACATTCTTTTCCCAACAACTTATTTCAAGGACAACATTCACACACACCTACCTCTCATATCCAAGCATGTGGAGAGACTTTCATTCATCAAGCACAATGGAAACTGTTGCTGGAGAAACATAGACTCTATATTCTTTCTCTGTTTCCTAGTGCTGGTTACATGTACCTGCAGATTTACAGGAAAAACGAGTTGAGCTAGAACTTCCCCTTATAAATATGTACAGTGTAGTTTGCTTCTGAAAAGAAACTTCGTGTTCCCAACAAGCTAGTTGAAGGACAGCTTTCACACACATTTACCTCTCAGAACTGAGGATGTGGAGAGACATACGTTCATATAGTAAAAATGGAACAATTTACGGGAAAAAAATTTGTCTGGATTCTAAGTCTGTTTCCTAGTTCCGGGTTGAAATTCCTTCAGATTTCAGTGGAAAAACGTTTTTTTAGGTTGTAGCAATCCGTATAAACATATGGAGTAGAATTGGAAACTGAAAAGATACTTCATGTTCCCATAAAGCTAGGTGAATTTTGGCTTTCACATAGTTTTACCTTTCAGAACAGAGCATGTGGAGAGACTTTCGTTCATTTTGGACAAATTGAATGTTTTGCAGGAGAAACATTTACTCTGGTTTCTCAGTGTGTTTCCTAGTGCCAATTTGAAGTTCCTTAATTATTCAGTTGAAAACCGTTTTGGTGCTAGTACGCCCCATATATGTGTATGGATTGTTGTTTGCAACCTTAAAGGATCTTTGTGTTCCCAACAAGATAGATGAAGGACGGCTTTCAAACACACTTATTTCTCTGAACTGAGCATGTGGAGAGACGTTCTTTCATCTAGCAAAAATGATTGCTTTGCATGAGAATATTTTACTCTGCATTCTCAGCCTGTTTCCTAGTGCTGCTTTGAAGTTCCTGCAGTTTCAACTGGAATACTGTGTTGGAGCTAGTATCTCCCCTCATAAATGTAAAAATAGTATTGTGGAACTCAAATGATACTTGTTTTCACAACATGCTAGTTGAACATCGGCGTTCAAAGTAATTTGTCCCTCAGAGCTGTGCATGTGGAGAGACATTCCTCATGTAGCACAAAGGGAAGAGTTTGCAGGAGAAATTTCAATCTGGTTTATCACTCTGTTTCCTAGTGCCGATTTGAAGTTCCTGCAGTATTCACTGGAAAACCAAGTTGGAGTTAGTCACACACCATATATATATAACGAGAATAGATTGCAACTGAAAAGAAACATTATGTTCCCACAACCTAGGTGAAGGTCGGCTTTCACACACAGTTACTTATCAGAACTGAGCATGTAGAGAGTCTTTCGTTCATGTAGCACAAAGGGAACTGTTTGCAGGAGAAAATTTTACTCTGGATTCTCAGTCTTTTTCCTAGTGCCGGGTTGAATTTCCGGCAGTTTTCAGTGTAAATCTGTGTTGGAAACAGTACTTCCCCCTATAAATGTATAGAGAGTAGTTTGCAACTGAAAACAAATTTTTGTTCCCAACAACGTATGTGAAGTACGACTTTCACACACAACTACCTCTCAGATCAGAGCATGTGGAGAGACATTCGTTCACCAAGCACAATGGGAATGGTTGCTGGAGAAACTTTAACTGTGTATGCTCTGTCTGTTTCCTAGTGTTGGTTACATGTCCCAGCAATTTTACAGTAAATCCGATTTGGAGATAGAACCTCCCCTTATGTATTTATGCAGTGTAGTTTGCTTCTGAAAAGAAACTTCGTTTTCCCAACATGCTAGTTGAAGGACGGCTTTCACACACGTTTTCCTCTCAGAAATGAGTATGTGGACAGAAGTACGTTAGTACAATTAAATGGAAATAATTTCAGGAAAAATTTTTCTCTGGATTCTATATCTGTTTCTTAGTGCTCGGTGAAATTCCTGCAGAATTCAGTGGAAAACCTATTTGGAGGTTGTAGCACTCCATATAAATATATGTAGTAGAATTGTCAACTGAAAAGAAACTTCATGTTCCCATCAAGCTAGGTGAAGTTTGGCTTTCACACACTCTTTCCTATCAGAACTGAGCATGTGGAGAGACGTTCATTCATTTAGGACAAATTGATCCTTTGCAGGAGAAACATTTACTCTTGATTCTCAGTCTGATTCCTAGTGCCGTTTTGAAATTCCTGCCATTTTTACAGGAAAACCGTGTTGGAACTTCTACTTCCCTATATATATTTATGGAGTGTAGTTTTGCAACTGACAAGAATTTTTGCGTTCCCATAAAGCTCGGTGAGGGACTGCTTTCAAACATACTTATATCTAAAAACTGAACATGTGTAGAGACGTTCGTTCATCTAGCACACTTGGAAAGGTTTGCAAGAGAAAATTTTTCTTTTATTTCCCAGTCGGTTTCCTAGAGACGCATTTTACTTCATGCAATTTTCCTTGGAAAACAGATTTGGAGCTAGTACATCCCCATATTATTGTGGTATTTGCAACTGAAAAGAAACTATGTGTTCCCAACAAGCTACGTGAAGGACGGCTTTGAAACACACTTATCTCTCAAAAATGAGCATGTGGAGAGATGTTCATTCATCTAGCAAAATTGATCATTGCATGTGAAAATTTTACTCTGGATTCCCAGTGTGTTTCCTAGTGCCCCAGAGAAGTTCCTGCAGTTTTCACTGGATAATCGATTTGGAGCTAGTATCTCCCCTCATAAATGTAAGGAGAGTATTCTTTAACTCAAAAGAAACTTTGTTTTCCCAACAAGATATGTGAAGTATGGCTTTCAAAACATTATCCCAAAGAAGAGAGCATGTGTAGAGACTTTCCTTCATCTATCACAAAGGGAAATGTTTGCAGGAAATATTTCACTAATGTTTCTCAGTCTGCTTCCTAGTGCCTGTGTGAACTTCGTGCAGTTTTTACTGGAAAACCGAGTTGGAAATAGACACTCACCATATATTTATATGGAGTTAGTTTGCAACTGAAAACTAACATTCTCTTCAAACAACATAGGTGAATTGGGGCCTTATCACACAGTTTCTTGTCAGAACTTAGCATGTGGAGAGTGTTTTGTTCATCTACACAAAGTGAACTGGTTGCAGGAGAAACTTTACTCTGGATTCTCAGTCTGTTCCTTAGTGCCGGTTTGAATTTCCTGCAGTTTTCAGTGTATATCATTGTTGCAACTAGTATTTCCAAGTATATATGTATGGAGATTAATTTGCAAGTGAAAAGAAATATTTTGTTCCCAACAACCAGTGTGTAGGACGACTTTCACACACACCTACCCCTCAGATACTAGCATGTGGAGAGACATTCTTTCATCAAGCACATTGGGAACGGTTTGCTGGAAAAACTTTTACTCTGGATTGTTTGTCTGTTTCCTAGTGCCGGTTTCATTTTCCTGCAATTTCACAGGAAAACTGAGATGGAGCTAGAACCTCCCATTATATAAGTATGCAGTGTAGATTGCTTTGAAAAGAAACTTCAGTTCCCAACAAGCTAGGTGAAGTACGGCTTTCACACTGTTACCTAGAATAAATTAGCATATGGAGAGATGTTCGTTGATATAGGACAAAGTGTTCGGTTTGCAGGGATAATATTTACTCTATTTTCACAGACTGATTCCTAGCGCTGATTTGAAATAACTGCAGTTATAACAGGAATACCGATTTGAAATTCTACCTCCCTAAATATATTGGAGTTGTAGATTTCAACCATATAGAATTTTGTGTTCCCAAAACTCGGTGAATTACTGCTTTCAAACACACTTATATCTCACAACTGACCATGTGGAGAGACGTTCGTTTATCTAGCAAATTGGAATGGTTTCCAAGAAAAGTTTTACTTTGTTTTCTCAGGCTCTTCCCTAGAGCCGGTTTGAATTTCCTGCAGTTTTCACTGGAAAACCGTGTTGGAAAACGTCACTCCCCATATATGTATATGGAGTGTATTTTGCAAATGAAAATAAATGTTTGTTTTCCCACAACCTAGGTGACGGACGTCTTTCAGACTGACTTACTTATCAGAACTGAGCATGTGGAGAGTATTTCGTTCTTTTAGCACAAAATGGAATCGTTGCAGGTGAAATTTTTACTCTGGATTCTCAGTCTGTTTCTTAGTGCCGGGTTGTTTCCTTCAGTTTTTCAGTGTATATCAGTGTTGGAACTTGTACTTCCCAGTATAAATGTATGGAGAGTAGTTTGCAAATGAAAAAAAAATTTTGTTCCCAAAAACCAATGTGTAGGACGACTTTCACACACACCTACCTCTCAGATCCTAGCATTTGGAGAGACATTCGTTCATGAAGCAAAATGGGAACGAATTGCTGGAGAAACTATTACTCTGGAATCTTTGTCACTTTCCAGTGCCGGTTTCATTTTCCTGCAATTTCACAGGAAACTGAGATGGAGCTAGAACCTCCCATTATATAAGTATGCAGTGTAGATTACTTCTGAAAAGAAACTTCAGTTCCCAACAAGCTAGGTGAAGTACGGCATTCACACTGTTTCCTATAATATCTTAGCATATGGATAGATGTTTGTTGATATAGGACAAAGTGAACGGTTTGCAGGTATAATATTTACTCTGGTTTCAGTGTCTGACTCCTAGAGCTTATTTGAAATAAATGCAGTTATAACAGGATACTTACTTGAAATTTACCTACCTAAATATATGAATGGAGTGTAATTTACAACTTTAAGACATTTTGTGTTCCGAAAACTCGGTGAATTACTGTTTTCAAACACACTTATATCTTAGAAATGATTATGTGGAGAGACGTTCTTTCATCTAGCAAAAATAGAACAGTTTCAAGAGAAAGATTTACTTTGATTTCTCAGTCTCTTTCCTAGAGCCGTTTTGAAGTTCCTGCAGTTTTCAGTGAAAAACTGTGTTGGAAATAGTCACTTCCCATAAATATATATGGAGTGCAGTTTGCAAATAAAAAAAAAAAACCTTTTTGTTCCCACAACATAGGGGAAGGAAGGTTTTCACACACAGTTACTTATCAGAACTGAGCATGTGGAAATTGTTTCGTTCACCTGGCAGAAAAGGAACTGGTTGCAAATGAAATTTCACTCTGGTTTCTCAGTCTGTTTTAGTGCCTGTTTGAACTTCCTTCCGATTTCTTTGGAAACCCGAGTAGGATTAGTCACTACCTATATATATATGGAGTGTAGCTTGCAAATGGAAAGAAATACTGTGTTACTACAATCTACTTGAAGGACGGCTTTCACACACAGTTAGTTTTCAGAACTGAGCATGTGGAGAGCCTTTCTTTCATCTACCATGAAGGAAATTGTTTGCAGCAGAATGAATTACTCTGGATTCTCATACTGTTCCTAGTGCTGGGATGAAATTCCTGCAGTTTTCAGTGTAAATCTCTGTTGGATCTAGAATTGCCCCTCTAAATATATATATATATATTATATATATATGTATATATAATATATACATATATATATATATGGAAAATAGATTGCATCTAGAAAACAACATTCTTTTCCCAACTTATTTCAAGGACAACATTCACACACACCTACCTCTCATATCCAAGCATGTGGAGAGACTTTCATTCATCAAGCACAATGGAAACTGTTTGCTGGAGAAACATAGACTCTATATTCTTTCTCTGTTTCCTAGTGCTGGTTACATGTACCTGCAGATTTACAGGAAAACGAGTTGAGCTAGAACTTCCCCTTATAAATATGTACAGTGTAGTTTGCTTCTGAAAGAAACTTCGTGTTCCCAACAAGCTAGTTGAAGGACAGCTTTCACACACATTTACCTCTCAGAACTGAGGATGTGGAGAGACATACGTTCATATAGTAAAAATGGAACAATTTACGGGAAAAAATTTGTCTGGATTCTAAGTCTGTTTCCTAGTTCCGGGTTGAAATTCCTTCAGATTTCAGTGGAAAAACGTTTTTTAGGTTGTAGCAATCCGTATAAACATATGGAGTAGAATTGGAAACTGAAAAGATACTTCATGTTCCCATAAAGCTAGGTGAATTTTGGCTTTCACATAGTTTTACCTTTCAGAACAGAGCATGTGGAGAGACTTTCGTTCATTTTGGACAAATTGAATGTTTTGCAGGAGAAACATTTACTCTGGTTTCTCAGTGTGTTTCCTAGTGCCAATTTGAAGTTCCTTAATTATTCAGTTGAAAACCGTTTTGGTGCTAGTACGCCCCATATATGTGTATGGATTGTTGTTTGCAACCTTAAAGGATCTTTGTGTTCCCAACAATAGATGAAGGACGGCTTTCAAACACACTTATTTCTCTGAACTGAGCATGTGGAGAGACGTTCTTTCATCTAGCAAAAATGATTGCTTTGCATGAGAATATTTTACTCTGCATTCTCAGCCTGTTTCCTAGTGCTGCTTTGAAGTTCCTGCAGTTTCAACTGGAATACTGTGTTGGAGCTAGTATCTCCCCTCATAAATGTAAAAATAGTATTGTGGAACTCAAATGATACTTGTTTTCACAACATGCTAGTTGAACATCGGCGTTCAAAGTAATTTGTCCCTCAGAGCTGTGCATGTGGAGAGACATTCCTCATGTAGCACAAAGGGAAGAGTTTGCAGGAGAAATTTCAATCTGGTTTATCACTCTGTTTCCTAGTGCCGATTTGAAGTTCCTGCAGTATTCACTGGAAAACCAAGTTGGAGTTAGTCACACACCATATATATATACGAGAATAGATTGCAACTGAAAAGAAACATTATGTTCCCACAACCTAGGTGAAGGTCGGCTTTCACACACAGTTACTTATCAGAACTGAGCATGTAGAGAGTCTTTCGTTCATGTAGCACAAAGGGAACTGTTTGCAGGAGAAAATTTTACTCTGGATTCTCAGTCTTTTTCCTAGTGCCGGGTTGAATTTCCGGCAGTTTTCAGTGTAAATCTGTGTTGGAAACAGTACTTCCCCCTATAAATGTATAGAGAGTAGTTTGCAACTGAAAACAAATTTTTGTTCCCAACAACGTATGTGAAGTACGACTTTCACACACAACTACCTCTCAGATCAGAGCATGTGGAGAGACATTCGTTCACCAAGCACAATGGGAATGGTTGCTGGAGAAACTTTAACTGTGTATGCTCTGTCTGTTTCCTAGTGTTGGTTACATGTCCCAGCAATTTTACAGTAAATCCGATTTGGAGATAGAACCTCCCCTTATGTATTTATGCAGTGTAGTTTGCTTCTGAAAAGAAACTTCGTTTTCCCAACATGCTAGTTGAAGGACGGCTTTCACACACGTTTTCCTCTCAGAAATGAGTATGTGGACAGAAGTACGTTAGTACAATTAAATGGAAATAATTTCAGGAAAAATTTTTCTCTGGATTCTATATCTGTTTCTTAGTGCTCGGTGAAATTCCTGCAGAATTCAGTGGAAAACCTATTTGGAGGTTGTAGCACTCCATATAAATATATGTAGTAGAATTGTCAACTGAAAAGAAACTTCATGTTCCCATCAAGCTAGGTGAAGTTTGGCTTTCACACACTCTTTCCTATCAGAACTGAGCATGTGGAGAGACGTTCATTCATTTAGGACAAATTGATCCTTTTGCAGGAGAAACATTTACTCTTGATTCTCAGTCTGATTCCTAGTGCCGTTTTGAAATTCCTGCCATTTTTACAGGAAAACCGTGTTGGAACTTCTACTTCCCTATATATATTTATGGAGTGTAGTTTGCAACTGACAAGAATTTTTGCGTTCCCATAAAGCTCGGTGAGGGACTGCTTTCAAACATACTTATATCTAAAAACTGAACATGTGTAGAGACGTTCGTTCATCTAGCACACTTGGAAAGGTTTGCAAGAGAAAATTTTTCTTTTATTTCCCAGTCGGTTTCCTAGAGACGCATTTTACTTCATGCAATTTTCCTTGGAAAACAGATTTGGAGCTAGTACATCCCCATATTATTGTGGGTATTTGCAACTGAAAAGAAAACTATGTGTTCCCAACAAGCTACGTGAAGGACGGCTTTGAACACACTTATCTCTCAAAAATGAGCATGGGAGAGATGTTCATTCATCTAGCAAAATTGATCATTTGCATGTGAAAATTTTACTCTGGATTCCCAGTGTGTTTCCTAGTGCCCCAGAGAAGTTCCTGCAGTTTTCACTGGATAATCGATTTGGAGCTAGTATCTCCCCCTCATAAATGTAAGGAGAGTATTCTTTAACTCAAAAGAAACTTTGTTTTCCCAACAAGATATGTGAAGTATGGCTTTCAAAACATTTATCCCAAGAAGAGAGCATGTGTAGAGACTTTCCTTCATCTATCACAAAGGGAAATGTTTGCAGGAAATATTTCACTAATGTTTCTCAGTCTGCTTCCTAGTGCCTGTGTGAACTTCGTGCAGTTTTTACTGGAAAACCGAGTTGGAAATAGACACTCACCATATATTATATGGAGTTAGTTTGCAACTGAAAACTAACATTCTCTTCAAACAACATAGGTGAATTGGGGCCTTATCACACAGTTTCTTGTCAGAACTTAGCATGTGGAGAGTGTTTTGTTCATCTAGCACAAAGTGAACTGGTTGCAGGAGAAACTTTTACTCTGGATTCTCAGTCTGTTCCTTAGTGCCGGTTTGAATTTCCTGCAGTTTTCAGTGTATATCATTGTTGCAAACTAGTATTTCCAAGTATATATGTATGGAGATTAATTTGCAAGTGAAAAGAAATATTTTGTTCCCAACAACCAGTGTGTAGGACGACTTTCACACACACCTACCCCTCAGATACTAGCATGTGGAGAGACATTCTTTCATCAAGCACATTGGGAACGGTTTGCTGGAAAAACTTTTACTCTGGATTGTTTGTCTGTTTCCTAGTGCCGGTTTCATTTTCCTGCAATTTCACAGGAAAACTGAGATGGAGCTAGAACCTCCCATTATATAAGTATGCAGTGTAGATTGCTTCTGAAAAGAAACTTCAGTTCCCAACAAGCTAGGTGAAGTACGGCTTTCACACTGTTACCTAGAATAAATTAGCATATGGAGAGATGTTCGTTGATATAGGACAAAGTGTTCGGTTTGCAGGGATAATATTTACTCTATTTTCACAGACTGATTCCTAGCGCTGATTTGAAATAACTGCAGTTATAACAGGAATACCGATTTGAAATTCTACCTCCCTAAATATATGTATGGAGTGTAGATTTCAACCATAATAGAATTTTGTGTTCCCAAAAACTCGGTGAATTACTGCTTTCAAACACACTTATATCTCACAACTGACCATGTGGAGAGACGTTCGTTTATCTAGCAAATTGGAATGGTTTCCAAGAAAAAGTTTTACTTTGTTTTCTCAGGCTCTTCCCTAGAGCCGGTTTGAATTTCCTGCAGTTTTCACTGGAAAACCGTGTTGGAAAACGTCACTCCCCATATATGTATATGGAGTGTATTTTGCAAATGAAAATAAATGTTTGTTTTCCCACAACCTAGGTGACGGACGTCTTTCAGACTGACTTACTTATCAGAACTGAGCATGTGGAGAGTATTTCGTTCTTTTAGCACAAAATGGAATCGTTGCAGGTGAAATTTTTACTCTGGATTCTCAGTCTGTTTCTTAGTGCCGGGTTGTATTTCCTTCAGTTTTTCAGTGTATATCAGTGTTGGAACTTGTACTTCCCAGTATAAATGTATGGAGAGTAGTTTGCAAATGAAAAAAAAATTTTGTTCCCAAAAACCAATGTGTAGGACGACTTTCACACACACCTACCTCTCAGATCCTAGCATTTGGAGAGACATTCGTTCATGAAGCAAAATGGGAACGAATTGCTGGAGAAACTATTACTCTGGAATCTTTGTCACTTTCCCAGTGCCGGTTTCATTTTCCTGCAATTTCACAGGAAAACTGAGATGGAGCTAGAACCTCCCATTATATAAGTATGCAGTGTAGATTACTTCTGAAAAGAAACTTCAGTTCCCAACAAGCTAGGTGAAGTACGGCATTCACACTGTTTCCTATAATATCTTAGCATATGGATAGATGTTTGTTGATATAGGACAAAGTGAACGGTTTGCAGGTATAATATTTACTCTGGTTTCAGTGTCTGACTCCTAGAGCTTATTTGAAATAAATGCAGTTATAAACAGGAATACTTACTTGAAATTATACCTACCTAAATATATGAATGGAGTGTAATTTACAACTTTAAGACATTTTGTGTTCCGAAAACTCGGTGAATTACTGTTTCAAACACACTTATATCTTAGAAATGATTATGTGGAGAGACGTTCTTTCATCTAGCAAAAATAGAACAGTTTTCAAAGAGAAAGATTTACTTTGATTTCTCAGTCTCTTTCCTAGAGCCGTTTTGAAGTTCCTGCAGTTTTCAGTGAAAAACTGTGTTGGAAATAGTCACTTCCCATAAATATATATGGAGTGCAGTTTGCAAATAAAAAAAAAAAACCTTTTTGTTCCCACAACATAGGGGAAGGAAGGTTTTCACACACAGTTACTTATCAGAACTGAGCATGTGGAAATTGTTTCGTTCACCTGGCAGAAAAGGAACCGGTTTGCAAATGAAATTTCACTCTGGTTTCTCAGTCTGTTTCCTAGTGCCTGTTTGAACTTCCTTCCGATTTCTTTGGAAACCCGAGTAGGATTAGTCACTACCTATATATATATGGAGTGTAGCTTGCAAATGGAAAGAAATACTGTGTTACTACAATCTACTTGAAGGACGGCTTTCACACACAGTTAGTTTTCAGAACTGAGCATGTGGAGAGCCTTTCTTTCATCTACCATGAAGGAAATTGTTTGCAGCAGAATGAATTACTCTGGATTCTCATACTGTTTCCTAGTGCTGGGATGAAATTCCTGCAGTTTTCAGTGTAAATCTCTGTTGGATCTAGAATTGCCCCGTCTAAATATATATATATATATTATATATATATGTATATATAAATATATATACATATATATATATATGGAAAATAGATTGCATCTAGAAAACAACATTCTTTTCCCAACAACTTATTTCAAGGACAACATTCACACACACCTACCTCTCATATCCAAGCATGTGGAGAGACTTTCATTCATCAAGCACAATGGAAACTGTTTGCTGGAGAAACATAGACTCTATATTCTTTCTCTGTTTCCTAGTGCTGGTTACATGTACCTGCAGATTTACAGGAAAAACGAGTTGAGCTAGAACTTCCCCTTATAAATATGTACAGTGTAGTTTGCTTCTGAAAAGAAACTTCGTGTTCCCAACAAGCTAGTTGAAGGACAGCTTTCACACACATTTACCTCTCAGAACTGAGGATGTGGAGAGACATACGTTCATATAGTAAAAATGGAACAATTTACGGGAAAAAAATTTGTCTGGATTCTAAGTCTGTTTCCTAGTTCCGGGTTGAAATTCCTTCAGATTTCAGTGGAAAAACGTTTTTAGGTTGTAGCAATCCGTATAAACATATGGAGTAGAATTGGAAACTGAAAAGATACTTCATGTTCCCATAAAGCTAGGTGAATTTTGGCTTTCACATAGTTTTACCTTTCAGAACAGAGCATGTGGAGAGACTTTCGTTCATTTTGGACAAATTGAATGTTTTGCAGGAGAAACATTTACTCTGGTTTCTCAGTGTGTTTCCTAGTGCCAATTTGAAGTTCCTTAATTATTCAGTTGAAAACCGTTTTGGTGCTAGTACGCCCCATATATGTGTATGGATTGTTGTTTGCAACCTTAAAGGATCTTTGTGTTCCCAACAAGATAGATGAAGGACGGCTTTCAAACACACTTATTTCTCTGAACTGAGCATGTGGAGAGACGTTCTTTCATCTAGCAAAAATGATTGCTTTGCATGAGAATATTTTACTCTGCATTCTCAGCCTGTTTCCTAGTGCTGCTTTGAAGTTCCTGCAGTTTCAACTGGAATACTGTGTTGGAGCTAGTATCTCCCCTCATAAATGTAAAAATAGTATTGTGGAACTCAAATGATACTTGTTTTCACAACATGCTAGTTGAACATCGGCGTTCAAAGTAATTTGTCCCTCAGAGCTGTGCATGTGGAGAGACATTCCTCATGTAGCAACAAAGGGAAGAGTTTGCAGGAGAAAATTTCAATCTGGTTTATCACTCTGTTTCCTAGTGCCGATTTGAAGTTCCTGCAGTATTCACTGGAAAACCAAGTTGGAGTTAGTCACACACCATATATATATAACGAGAATAGATTGCAACTGAAAAGAAACATTATGTTCCCACAACCTAGGTGAAGGTCGGCTTTCACACACAGTTACTTATCAGAACTGAGCATGTAGAGAGTCTTTCGTTCATGTAGCACAAAGGGAACTGTTGCAGGAGAAAATTTACTCTGGATTCTCAGTCTTTTTCCTAGTGCCGGGTTGAATTTCCGGCAGTTTTTCAGTGTAAATCTGTGTTGGAAAACAGTACTTCCCCCTATAAATGTATAGAGAGTAGTTTGCAACTGAAAACAAATTTTTGTTCCCAACAACGTATGTGAAGTACGACTTTCACACACAACTACCTCTCAGATCAGAGCATGTGGAGAGACATTCGTTCACCAAGCACAATGGGAATGGTTGCTGGAGAAACTTTAACTGTGTATGCTCTGTCTGTTTCCTAGTGTTGGTTACATGTCCCAGCAATTTTACAGTAAATCCGATTTGGAGATAGAACCTCCCCTTATGTATTTATGCAGTGTAGTTTGCTTCTGAAAAGAAACTTCGTTTTCCCAACATGCTAGTTGAAGGACGGCTTTCACACACGTTTTCCTCTCAGAAATGAGTATGTGGACAGAAGTACGTTAGTACAATTAAATGGAAATAATTTCAGGAAAAATTTTTCTCTGGATTCTATATCTGTTTCTTAGTGCTCGGTGAAATTCCTGCAGAATTCAGTGGAAAACCTATTTGGAGGTTGTAGCACTCCATATAAATATATGTAGTAGAATTGTCAACTGAAAAGAAACTTCATGTTCCCATCAAGCTAGGTGAAGTTTGGCTTTCACACACTCTTTCCTATCAGAACTGAGCATGTGGAGAGACGTTCATTCATTTAGGACAAATTGATCCTTTTGCAGGAGAAACATTTACTCTTGATTCTCAGTCTGATTCCTAGTGCCGTTTTGAAATTCCCTGCCATTTTTACAGGAAAACCGTGTTGGAACTTCTACTTCCCTATATATATTTATGGAGTGTAGTTTGCAACTGACAAGAATTTTTGCGTTCCCATAAAGCTCGGTGAGGGACTGCTTTCAAACATACTTATATCTAAAAACTGAACATGTGTAGAGACGTTCGTTCATCTAGCACACTTGGAAAGGTTTGCAAGAGAAAATTTTTCTTTTATTTCCCAGTCGGTTTCCTAGAGACGCATTTTACTTCATGCAATTTTCCTTGGAAAACAGATTTGGAGCTAGTACATCCCCATATTATTGTGGTATTTGCAACTGAAAAGAAACTATGTGTTCCCAACAAGCTACGTGAAGGACGGCTTTGAAACACACTTATCTCTCAAAAATGAGCATGTGGAGAGATGTTCATTCATCTAGCAAAATTGATCATTTGCATGTGAAAATTTTACTCTGGATTCCCAGTGTGTTTCCTAGTGCCCCAGAGAAGTTCCTGCAGTTTTCACTGGATAATCGATTTGGAGCTAGTATCTCCCCTCATAAATGTAAGGAGAGTATTCTTTAACTCAAAAGAAACTTTGTTTTCCCCAACAAGATATGTGAAGTATGGCTTTCAAAAACATTTATCCCAAAGAAGAGAGCATGTGTAGAGACTTTCCTTCATCTATCACAAAGGGAAATGTTTGCAGGAAATATTTCACTAATGTTTCTCAGTCTGCTTCCTAGTGCCTGTGTGAACTTCGTGCAGTTTTTACTGGAAAACCGAGTTGGAAATAGACACTCACCATATATTTATATGGAGTTAGTTTGCAACTGAAAACTAACATTCTCTTCAAACAACATAGGTGAATTGGGGCCTTATCACACAGTTTCTTGTCAGAACTTAGCATGTGGAGAGTGTTTTGTTCATCTAGCACAAAGTGAACTGGTTGCAGGAGAAACTTTTACTCTGGATTCTCAGTCTGTTCCTTAGTGCCGGTTTGAATTTCCTGCAGTTTTCAGTGTATATCATTGTTGCAACTAGTATTTCCAAGTATATATGTATGGAGATTAATTTGCAAGTGAAAAGAAATATTTTGTTCCCAACAACCAGTGTGTAGGACGACTTTCACACACACCTACCCCTCAGATACTAGCATGTGGAGAGACATTCTTTCATCAAGCACATTGGGAACGGTTTGCTGGAAAAACTTTTACTCTGGATTGTTTGTCTGTTTCCTAGTGCCGGTTTCATTTTCCTGCAATTTCACAGGAAAACTGAGATGGAGCTAGAACCTCCCATTATATAAGTATGCAGTGTAGATTGCTTCTGAAAAGAAACTTCAGTTCCCAACAAGCTAGGTGAAGTACGGCTTTCACACTGTTACCTAGAATAAATTAGCATATGGAGAGATGTTCGTTGATATAGGACAAAGTGTTCGGTTTGCAGGGATAATATTTACTCTATTTTCACAGACTGATTCCTAGCGCTGATTTGAAATAACTGCAGTTATAACAGGAATACCGATTTGAAATTCTACCTCCCTAAATATATGTATGGAGTGTAGATTTCAACCATAATAGAATTTTGTGTTCCCAAAAACTCGGTGAATTACTGCTTTCAAACACACTTATATCTCACAACTGACCATGTGGAGAGACGTTCGTTTATCTAGCAAATTGGAATGGTTTCCAAGAAAAAGTTTTACTTTGTTTTCTCAGGCTCTTCCCTAGAGCCGGTTTGAATTTCCTGCAGTTTTCACTGGAAAACCGTGTTGGAAAACGTCACTCCCCATATATGTATATGGAGTGTATTTTGCAAATGAAAATAAATGTTTGTTTTCCCACAACCTAGGTGACGGACGTCTTTCAGACTGACTTACTTATCAGAACTGAGCATGTGGAGAGTATTTCGTTCTTTTAGCACAAAATGGAATCGTTGCAGGTGAAATTTTTACTCTGGATTCTCAGTCTGTTTCTTAGTGCCGGGTTGTATTTCCTTCAGTTTTCAGTGTATATCAGTGTTGGAACTTGTACTTCCCAGTATAAATGTATGGAGAGTAGTTTGCAAATGAAAAAAAAATTTTGTTCCCAAAAACCAATGTGTAGGACGACTTTCACACACACCTACCTCTCAGATCCTAGCATTTGGAGAGACATTCGTTCATGAAGCAAAATGGGAACGAATTGCTGGAGAAACTATTACTCTGGAATCTTTGTCACTTTCCCAGTGCCGGTTTCATTTTCCTGCAATTTCACAGGAAAACTGAGATGGAGCTAGAACCTCCCATTATATAAGTATGCAGTGTAGATTACTTCTGAAAAGAAACTTCAGTTCCCAACAAGCTAGGTGAAGTACGGCATTCACACTGTTTCCTATAATATCTTAGCATATGGATAGATGTTTGTTGATATAGGACAAAGTGAACGGTTTGCAGGTATAATATTTACTCTGGTTTCAGTGTCTGACTCCTAGAGCTTATTTGAAATAAATGCAGTTATAACAGGAATACTTACTTGAAATTATACCTACCTAAATATATGAATGGAGTGTAATTTACAACTTTAAGACATTTTGTGTTCCGAAAACTCGGTGAATTACTGTTTTCAAACACACTTATATCTTAGAAATGATTATGTGGAGAGACGTTCTTTCATCTAGCAAAAATAGAACAGTTTCAAAGAGAAAGATTTACTTTGATTTCTCAGTCTCTTTCCTAGAGCCGTTTTGAAGTTCCTGCAGTTTTCAGTGAAAAACTGTGTTGGAAATAGTCACTTCCCATAAATATATATGGAGTGCAGTTTGCAAATAAAAAAAAAAAACCTTTTTGTTCCCACAACATAGGGGAAGGAAGGTTTTCACACACAGTTACTTATCAGAACTGAGCATGTGGAAATTGTTTCGTTCACCTGGCAGAAAAGGAACCGGTTGCAAATGAAATTTCACTCTGGTTTCTCAGTCTGTTTCCTAGTGCCTGTTTGAACTTCCTTCCGATTTCTTTGGAAACCCGAGTAGGATTAGTCACTACCTATATATATATGGAGTGTAGCTTGCAAATGGAAAGAAATACTGTGTTACTACAATCTACTTGAAGGACGGCTTTCACACACAGTTAGTTTTCAGAACTGAGCATGTGGAGAGCCTTTCTTTCATCTACCATGAAGGAAATTGTTTGCAGCAGAATGAATTACTCTGGATTCTCATACTGTTTCCTAGTGCTGGGATGAAATTCCTGCAGTTTTCAGTGTAAATCTCTGTTGGATCTAGAATTGCCCCGTCTAAATATATATATATATATTATATATATATGTATATATAAATATATATACATATATATATATATGGAAAATAGATTGCATCTAGAAAACAACATTCTTTTCCCAACAACTTATTTCAAGGACAACATTCACACACAGCTACCTCTCATATCCAAGCATGTGGAGAGACTTTCATTCATCAAGCACAATGGAAACTGTTTGCTGGAGAAACATAGACTCTATATTCTTTCTCTGTTTCCTAGTGCTGGTTACATGTACCTGCAGATTTACAGGAAAAACGAGTTGAGCTAGAACTTCCCCTTATAAATATGTACAGTGTAGTTTGCTTCTGAAAAGAAACTTCGTGTTCCCAACAAGCTAGTTGAAGGACAGCTTTCACACACATTTACCTCTCAGAACTGAGGATGTGGAGAGACATACGTTCATATAGTAAAAATGGAACAATTTACGGGAAAAAAATTTGTCTGGATTCTAAGTCTGTTTCCTAGTTCCGGGTTGAAATTCCTTCAGATTTCAGTGGAAAAACGTTTTTTAGGTTGTAGCAATCCGTATAAACATATGGAGTAGAATTGGAAACTGAAAAGATACTTCATGTTCCCATAAAGCTAGGTGAATTTTGGCTTTCACATAGTTTTACCTTTCAGAACAGAGCATGTGGAGAGACTTTCGTTCATTTTGGACAAATTGAATGTTTTGCAGGAGAAACATTTACTCTGGTTTCTCAGTGTGTTTCCTAGTGCCAATTTGAAGTTCCTTAATTATTCAGTTGAAAACCGTTTTGGTGCTAGTACGCCCCATATATGTGTATGGATTGTTGTTTGCAACCTTAAAGGATCTTTGTGTTCCCAACAAGATAGATGAAGGACGGCTTTCAAACACACTTATTTCTCTGAACTGAGCATGTGGAGAGACGTTCTTTCATCTAGCAAAAATGATTGCTTTGCATGAGAATATTTTACTCTGCATTCTCAGCCTGTTTCCTAGTGCTGCTTTGAAGTTCCTGCAGTTTCAACTGGAATACTGTGTTGGAGCTAGTATCTCCCCTCATAAATGTAAAAATAGTATTGTGGAACTCAAATGATACTTGTTTTCACAACATGCTAGTTGAACATCGGCGTTCAAAGTAATTTGTCCCTCAGAGCTGTGCATGTGGAGAGACATTCCTCATGTAGCACAAAGGGAAGAGTTTGCAGGAGAAATTTCAATCTGGTTTATCACTCTGTTTCCTAGTGCCGATTTGAAGTTCCTGCAGTATTCACTGGAAAACCAAGTTGGAGTTAGTCACACACCATATATATATAACGAGAATAGATTGCAACTGAAAAGAAACATTATGTTCCCACAACCTAGGTGAAGGTCGGCTTTCACACACAGTTACTTATCAGAACTGAGCATGTAGAGAGTCTTTCGTTCATGTAGCACAAAGGGAACTGTTTGCAGGAGAAAATTTTACTCTGGATTCTCAGTCTTTTTCCTAGTGCCGGGTTGAATTTCCGGCAGTTTTCAGTGTAAATCTGTGTTGGAAACAGTACTTCCCCCTATAAATGTATAGAGAGTAGTTTGCAACTGAAAACAAATTTTTGTTCCCAACAACGTATGTGAAGTACGACTTTCACACACAACTACCTCTCAGATCAGAGCATGTGGAGAGACATTCGTTCACCAAGCACAATGGGAATGGTTGCTGGAGAAACTTTAACTGTGTATGCTCTGTCTGTTTCCTAGTGTTGGTTACATGTCCCAGCAATTTACAGTAAATCCGATTTGGAGATAGAACCTCCCCTTATGTATTTATGCAGTGTAGTTTGCTTCTGAAAAGAAACTTCGTTTTCCCAACATGCTAGTTGAAGGACGGCTTTCACACACGTTTTCCTCTCAGAAATGAGTATGTGGACAGAAGTACGTTAGTACAATTAAATGGAAATAATTTCAGGAAAAATTTTTCTCTGGATTCTATATCTGTTTCTTAGTGCTCGGTGAAATTCCTGCAGAATTCAGTGGAAAACCTATTTGGAGGTTGTAGCACTCCATATAAATATATGTAGTAGAATTGTCAACTGAAAAGAAACTTCATGTTCCCATCAAGCTAGGTGAAGTTTGGCTTTCACACACTCTTTCCTATCAGAACTGAGCATGTGGAGAGACGTTCATTCATTTAGGACAAATTGATCCTTTTGCAGGAGAAACATTTACTCTTGATTCTCAGTCTGATTCCTAGTGCCGTTTTGAAATTCCTGCCATTTTTACAGGAAAACCGTGTTGGAACTTCTACTTCCCTATATATATTTATGGAGTGTAGTTTGCAACTGACAAGAATTTTTGCGTTCCCATAAAGCTCGGTGAGGGACTGCTTTCAAACATACTTATATCTAAAAACTGAACATGTGTAGAGACGTTCGTTCATCTAGCACACTTGGAAAGGTTTGCAAGAGAAAATTTTTCTTTTATTTCCCAGTCGGTTTCCTAGAGACGCATTTTACTTCATGCAATTTTCCTTGGAAAACAGATTTGGAGCTAGTACATCCCCATATTATTGTGGTATTTGCAACTGAAAAGAAACTATGTGTTCCCAACAAGCTACGTGAAGGACGGCTTTGAAACACACTTATCTCTCAAAAATGAGCATGTGGAGAGATGTTCATTCATCTAGCAAAATTGATCATTTGCATGTGAAAATTTTACTCTGGATTCCCAGTGTGTTTCCTAGTGCCCCAGAGAAGTTCCTGCAGTTTTCACTGGATAATCGATTTGGAGCTAGTATCTCCCCTCATAAATGTAAGGAGAGTATTCTTTAACTCAAAAGAAACTTTGTTTTCCCAACAAGATATGTGAAGTATGGCTTTCAAAACATTTATCCCAAAGAAGAGAGCATGTGTAGAGACTTTCCTTCATCTATCACAAAGGGAAATGTTTGCAGGAAATATTTCACTAATGTTTCTCAGTCTGCTTCCTAGTGCCTGTGTGAACTTCGTGCAGTTTTTACTGGAAAACCGAGTTGGAAATAGACACTCACCATATATTTATATGGAGTTAGTTTGCAACTGAAAACTAACATTCTCTTCAAACAACATAGGTGAATTGGGGCCTTATCACACAGTTTCTTGTCAGAACTTAGCATGTGGAGAGTGTTTTGTTCATCTAGCACAAAGTGAACTGGTTGCAGGAGAAACTTTTACTCTGGATTCTCAGTCTGTTCCTTAGTGCCGGTTTGAATTTCCTGCAGTTTTCAGTGTATATCATTGTTGCAACTAGTATTTCCAAGTATATATGTATGGAGATTAATTTGCAAGTGAAAAGAAATATTTTGTTCCCAACAACCAGTGTGTAGGACGACTTTCACACACACCTACCCCTCAGATACTAGCATGTGGAGAGACATTCTTTCATCAAGCACATTGGGAACGGTTTGCTGGAAAAACTTTTACTCTGGATTGTTTGTCTGTTTCCTAGTGCCGGTTTCATTTTCCTGCAATTTCACAGGAAAACTGAGATGGAGCTAGAACCTCCCATTATATAAGTATGCAGTGTAGATTGCTTCTGAAAAGAAACTTCAGTTCCCAACAAGCTAGGTGAAGTACGGCTTTCACACTGTTACCTAGAATAAATTAGCATATGGAGAGATGTTCGTTGATATAGGACAAAGTGTTCGGTTTGCAGGGATAATATTTACTCTATTTTCACAGACTGATTCCTAGCGCTGATTTGAAATAACTGCAGTTATAACAGGAATACCGATTTGAAATTCTACCTCCCTAAATATATGTATGGAGTGTAGATTTCAACCATAATAGAATTTTGTGTTCCCAAAAACTCGGTGAATTACTGCTTTCAAACACACTTATATCTCACAACTGACCATGTGGAGAGACGTTCGTTTATCTAGCAAATTGGAATGGTTTCCAAGAAAAAGTTTTACTTTGTTTTCTCAGGCTCTTCCCTAGAGCCGGTTTGAATTTCCTGCAGTTTTCACTGGAAAACCGTGTTGGAAAACGTCACTCCCCATATATGTATATGGAGTGTATTTTGCAAATGAAAATAAATGTTTGTTTTCCCACAACCTAGGTGACGGACGTCTTTCAGACTGACTTACTTATCAGAACTGAGCATGTGGAGAGTATTTCGTTCTTTTAGCACAAAATGGAATCGTTGCAGGTGAAATTTTTACTCTGGATTCTCAGTCTGTTTCTTAGTGCCGGGTTGTATTTCCTTCAGTTTTCAGTGTATATCAGTGTTGGAACTTGTACTTCCCAGTATAAATGTATGGAGAGTAGTTTGCAAATGAAAAAAAAATTTTGTTCCCAAAAACCAATGTGTAGGACGACTTTCACACACACCTACCTCTCAGATCCTAGCATTTGGAGAGACATTCGTTCATGAAGCAAAATGGGAACGAATTGCTGGAGAAACTATTACTCTGGAATCTTTGTCACTTTCCCAGTGCCGGTTTCATTTTCCTGCAATTTCACAGGAAAACTGAGATGGAGCTAGAACCTCCCATTATATAAGTATGCAGTGTAGATTACTTCTGAAAAGAAACTTCAGTTCCCAACAAGCTAGGTGAAGTACGGCATTCACACTGTTTCCTATAATATCTTAGCATATGGATAGATGTTTGTTGATATAGGACAAAGTGAACGGTTTGCAGGTATAATATTTACTCTGGTTTCAGTGTCTGACTCCTAGAGCTTATTTGAAATAAATGCAGTTATAACAGGAATACTTACTTGAAATTATACCTACCTAAATATATGAATGGAGTGTAATTTACAACTTTAAGACATTTTGTGTTCCGAAAACTCGGTGAATTACTGTTTTCAAACACACTTATATCTTAGAAATGATTATGTGGAGAGACGTTCTTTCATCTAGCAAAAATAGAACAGTTTCAAAGAGAAAGATTTACTTTGATTTCTCAGTCTCTTTCCTAGAGCCGTTTTGAAGTTCCTGCAGTTTTCAGTGAAAAACTGTGTTGGAAATAGTCACTTCCCATAAATATATATGGAGTGCAGTTTGCAAATAAAAAAAAAAAACCTTTTTGTTCCCACAACATAGGGGAAGGAAGGTTTTCACACACAGTTACTTATCAGAACTGAGCATGTGGAAATTGTTTCGTTCACCTGGCAGAAAAGGAACCGGTTGCAAATGAAATTTCACTCTGGTTTCTCAGTCTGTTTCCTAGTGCCTGTTTGAACTTCCTTCCGATTTCTTTGGAAACCCGAGTAGGATTAGTCACTACCTATATATATATGGAGTGTAGCTTGCAAATGGAAAGAAATACTGTGTTACTACAATCTACTTGAAGGACGGCTTTCACACACAGTTAGTTTTCAGAACTGAGCATGTGGAGAGCCTTTCTTTCATCTACCATGAAGGAAATTGTTTGCAGCAGAATGAATTACTCTGGATTCTCATACTGTTTCCTAGTGCTGGGATGAAATTCCTGCAGTTTTCAGTGTAAATCTCTGTTGGATCTAGAATTGCCCCGTCTAAATATATATATATATATTATATATATATGTATATATAAATATATATACATATATATATATATGGAAAATAGATTGCATCTAGAAAACAACATTCTTTTCCCAACAACTTATTTCAAGGACAACATTCACACACACCTACCTCTCATATCCAAGCATGTGGAGAGACTTTCATTCATCAAGCACAATGGAAACTGTTTGCTGGAGAAACATAGACTCTATATTCTTTCTCTGTTTCCTAGTGCTGGTTACATGTACCTGCAGATTTACAGGAAAAACGAGTTGAGCTAGAACTTCCCCTTATAAATATGTACAGTGTAGTTTGCTTCTGAAAAGAAACTTCGTGTTCCCAACAAGCTAGTTGAAGGACAGCTTTCACACACATTTACCTCTCAGAACTGAGGATGTGGAGAGACATACGTTCATATAGTAAAAATGGAACAATTTACGGGAAAAAATTTGTCTGGATTCTAAGTCTGTTTCCTAGTTCCGGGTTGAAATTCCTTCAGATTTCAGTGGAAAAACGTTTTTTAGGTTGTAGCAATCCGTATAAACATATGGAGTAGAATTGGAAACTGAAAAGATACTTCATGTTCCCATAAAGCTAGGTGAATTTTGGCTTTCACATAGTTTTACCTTTCAGAACAGAGCATGTGGAGAGACTTTCGTTCATTTTGGACAAATTGAATGTTTTGCAGGAGAAACATTTACTCTGGTTTCTCAGTGTGTTTCCTAGTGCCAATTTGAAGTTCCTTAATTATTCAGTTGAAAACCGTTTTGGTGCTAGTACGCCCCATATATGTGTATGGATTGTTGTTTGCAACCTTAAAGGATCTTTGTGTTCCCAACAAGATAGATGAAGGACGGCTTTCAAACACACTTATTTCTCTGAACTGAGCATGTGGAGAGACGTTCTTTCATCTAGCAAAAATGATTGCTTTGCATGAGAATATTTTACTCTGCATTCTCAGCCTGTTTCCTAGTGCTGCTTTGAAGTTCCTGCAGTTTCAACTGGAATACTGTGTTGGAGCTAGTATCTCCCCTCATAAATGTAAAAATAGTATTGTGGAACTCAAATGATACTTGTTTTCACAACATGCTAGTTGAACATCGGCGTTCAAAGTAATTTGTCCCTCAGAGCTGTGCATGTGGAGAGACATTCCTCATGTAGCACAAAGGGAAGAGTTTGCAGGAGAAATTTCAATCTGGTTTATCACTCTGTTTCCTAGTGCCGATTTGAAGTTCCTGCAGTATTCACTGGAAAACCAAGTTGGAGTTAGTCACACACCATATATATATAACGAGAATAGATTGCAACTGAAAAGAAACATTATGTTCCCACAACCTAGGTGAAGGTCGGCTTTCACACACAGTTACTTATCAGAACTGAGCATGTAGAGAGTCTTTCGTTCATGTAGCACAAAGGGAACTGTTTGCAGGAGAAAATTTTACTCTGGATTCTCAGTCTTTTTCCTAGTGCCGGGTTGAATTTCCGGCAGTTTTCAGTGTAAATCTGTGTTGGAAACAGTACTTCCCCCTATAAATGTATAGAGAGTAGTTTGCAACTGAAAACAAATTTTTGTTCCCAACAACGTATGTGAAGTACGACTTTCACACACAACTACCTCTCAGATCAGAGCATGTGGAGAGACATTCGTTCACCAAGCACAATGGGAATGGTTGCTGGAGAAACTTAACTGTGTATGCTCTGTCTGTTTCCTAGTGTTGGTTACATGTCCCAGCAATTTTACAGTAAATCCGATTTGGAGATAGAACCTCCCCTTATGTATTTATGCAGTGTAGTTTGCTTCTGAAAAGAAACTTCGTTTTCCCAACATGCTAGTTGAAGGACGGCTTTCACACACGTTTTCCTCTCAGAAATGAGTATGTGGACAGAAGTACGTTAGTACAATTAAATGGAAATAATTTCAGGAAAAATTTTTCTCTGGATTCTATATCTGTTTCTTAGTGCTCGGTGAAATTCCTGCAGAATTCAGTGGAAAACCTATTTGGAGGTTGTAGCACTCCATATAAATATATGTAGTAGAATTGTCAACTGAAAAGAAACTTCATGTTCCCATCAAGCTAGGTGAAGTTTGGCTTTCACACACTCTTTCCTATCAGAACTGAGCATGTGGAGAGACGTTCATTCATTTAGGACAAATTGATCCTTTTGCAGGAGAAACATTTACTCTTGATTCTCAGTCTGATTCCTAGTGCCGTTTTGAAATTCCTGCCATTTTTACAGGAAAACCGTGTTGGAACTTCTACTTCCCTATATATATTTATGGAGTGTAGTTTGCAACTGACAAGAATTTTTGCGTTCCCATAAAGCTCGGTGAGGGACTGCTTTCAAACATACTTATATCTAAAAACTGAACATGTGTAGAGACGTTCGTTCATCTAGCACACTTGGAAAGGTTTGCAAGAGAAAATTTTTCTTTTATTTCCCAGTCGGTTTCCTAGAGACGCATTTTACTTCATGCAATTTTCCTTGGAAAACAGATTTGGAGCTAGTACATCCCCATATTATTGTGGTATTTGCAACTGAAAAGAAACTATGTGTTCCCAACAAGCTACGTGAAGGACGGCTTTGAAACACACTTATCTCTCAAAAATGAGCATGTGGAGAGATGTTCATTCATCTAGCAAAATTGATCATTTGCATGTGAAAATTTTACTCTGGATTCCCAGTGTGTTTCCTAGTGCCCCAGAGAAGTTCCTGCAGTTTTCACTGGATAATCGATTTGGAGCTAGTATCTCCCCTCATAAATGTAAGGAGAGTATTCTTTAACTCAAAAGAAACTTTGTTTTCCCAACAAGATATGTGAAGTATGGCTTTCAAAACATTTATCCCAAAGAAGAGAGCATGTGTAGAGACTTTCCTTCATCTATCACAAAGGGAAATGTTTGCAGGAAATATTTCACTAATGTTTCTCAGTCTGCTTCCTAGTGCCTGTGTGAACTTCGTGCAGTTTTTACTGGAAAACCGAGTTGGAAATAGACACTCACCATATATTTATATGGAGTTAGTTTGCAACTGAAAACTAACATTCTCTTCAAACAACATAGGTGAATTGGGGCCTTATCACACAGTTTCTTGTCAGAACTTAGCATGTGGAGAGTGTTTTGTTCATCTAGCACAAAGTGAACTGGTTGCAGGAGAAACTTTTACTCTGGATTCTCAGTCTGTTCCTTAGTGCCGGTTTGAATTTCCTGCAGTTTTCAGTGTATATCATTGTTGCAACTAGTATTTCCAAGTATATATGTATGGAGATTAATTTGCAAGTGAAAAGAAATATTTTGTTCCCAACAACCAGTGTGTAGGACGACTTTCACACACACCTACCCCTCAGATACTAGCATGTGGAGAGACATTCTTTCATCAAGCACATTGGGAACGGTTTGCTGGAAAAACTTTTACTCTGGATTGTTTGTCTGTTTCCTAGTGCCGGTTTCATTTTCCTGCAATTTCACAGGAAAACTGAGATGGAGCTAGAACCTCCCATTATATAAGTATGCAGTGTAGATTGCTTCTGAAAAGAAACTTCAGTTCCCAACAAGCTAGGTGAAGTACGGCTTTCACACTGTTACCTAGAATAAATTAGCATATGGAGAGATGTTCGTTGATATAGGACAAAGTGTTCGGTTTGCAGGGATAATATTTACTCTATTTTCACAGACTGATTCCTAGCGCTGATTTGAAATAACTGCAGTTATAACAGGAATACCGATTTGAAATTCTACCTCCCTAAATATATGTATGGAGTGTAGATTTCAACCATAATAGAATTTTGTGTTCCCAAAAACTCGGTGAATTACTGCTTTCAAACACACTTATATCTCACAACTGACCATGTGGAGAGACGTTCGTTTATCTAGCAAATTGGAATGGTTTCCAAGAAAAAGTTTTACTTTGTTTTCTCAGGCTCTTCCCTAGAGCCGGTTTGAATTTCCTGCAGTTTTCACTGGAAAACCGTGTTGGAAAACGTCACTCCCCATATATGTATATGGAGTGTATTTTGCAAATGAAAATAAATGTTTGTTTTCCCACAACCTAGGTGACGGACGTCTTTCAGACTGACTTACTTATCAGAACTGAGCATGTGGAGAGTATTTCGTTCTTTTAGCACAAAATGGAATCATTGCAGGTGAAATTTTTACTCTGGATTCTCAGCCTCTTTCTTAGTGCGGGGTTGTATTTCCTTCAGTTTTCAGTGTATATCAGTGTTGGAAATTGTACTTCCCAGTATAAATGTATGGAGAGTAGTTTGCAAATGAAAAAAAATATTTTGTTCCCAAAAACCAATGTGTAGGACGACTTTCACACACACCTACCTCTCAGATCCTAGCATTTGGAGAGACATTCGTTCATGAAGCAAAATGGGAACGAATTGCTGGAGAAACTATTACTCTGGAATCTTTGTCACTTTCCCAGTGCCGGTTTCATTTTCCTGCAATTTCACAGGAAAACTGAGATGGAGCTAGAACCTCCCATTATATAAGTATGCAGTGTAGATTACTTCTGAAAAGAAACTTCAGTTCCCAACAAGCTAGGTGAAGTACGGCATTCACACTGTTTCCTATAATATCTTAGCATATGGATAGATGATTGTTGATATAGGACAAAGTGAACGGTTTGCAGGTATAATATTTACTCTGGTTTCAGTGTCTGATTCCTAGAGCTTATTTGAAATAAATGCAGTTATAACAGGAATACTTACTTGAAATTATACCTACCAAAATATATGGAGTGTAATTTACAACTTTAAGACATTTTGTGTTCCAAAAACTTGGTGAATTACTGTTTTCAAACACACTTATATCTTAGAAATGATTATGTGGAGAGACGTTCTTTCATCTAGCAAAAATAGAACAGTTTCAAAGAGAAAGATTTACTTTGATTTCCCAGTCTATTTCCTAGAGCCGTTTTGAAGTTCCTGCAGTTTTCAGTGAAAAACTGTGTTGGAAATAGTCACTTCCCATAAATATATATGGAGTGTAGTTTGCAAATAAAAAAAAAAAACCTTTTGTTCCCACAACATAGGGGAAGGAAAGTTTTAACACACAGTTACTATTCAGAACTGAGCATGTGGAAATTGTTTCGTTCACCTGGCAGAAAAGGAACCGGTTGCAAATGAAATTTCACTCTGGTTTCTCAGTCTGTTTCCTAGTGCCTGTTTGAACTTCCTTCCGATTTCTTTGGAAACCCGAGTAGGATTAGTCACTACCTATATATATATGGAGTGTAGCTTGCAAATGGAAAGAAATACTGTGTTACTACAATCTACTTGAAGGACGGCTTTCACACACAGCTAGTTTTCAGAACTGAGCATGTGGAGAGCCTTTCTTTCATCTACCATGAAGGAAATTGTTTGCAGGAGAATGAATTACTCTGGATTCTCATAGTGTTTCCTAGTGCTGGGATGAAATTCCTGCAGTTTTCAGTGTAAATCTCTGTTGGATCTAATATTGCCCCATATATATATATATATATGGAAAATAGATTGCATCTAGAAAACAACATTCTGTTCCCAACAACTTATTTCAAGGACAACATTCACACACAACTACCTCTCATATCCAAGCATGTGGAGAGACTTTCATTCATCAAGCACAATGGAAACTGTTTGCTGGAGAAACATAGACTCTATATTCTTTCTCTGTTTCCTAGTGCTGGTTACATGTACTGGCAGATTTACAGGAAAAACGAGTTGAGCTAGAAATTCCCCTTATAAATATATACAGTGTAGTTTGCTTCTGAAAAGAAACTTCATGTTCCCAACAAGCTAGTTGAAGGACAGCTTTCACACACATTTACCTCTCAGAACTGAGGATGTGGAGAGACATACGTTCATATAGTAAAAATGGAACAATTTACGGGAAAAAAATTTGTCTGGATTCTAAGTCTGTTTCCTAGTTCCGGGTTGAAATTCCTTCAGATTTCAGTGGAAAAACGATTTGGAGGTTGTAGCAATCCGTATAAACATATGGAGTAGAATTGGTAACTGAAAAGATACTTCATGTTCCCATAAAGCTAGGTGAATTTTGGCTTTCACATAGTTTTACCTTTCAGAACAGATCATGTGGAGAGACTTTCGTTCATTTTGGACAAATTGAATGTTTTGCAGGAGAAACATTTACTCTGGTTTCTCAGTGTGTTTCCTAGTGCCAATTTGAAGTTCCTTAATTATTCAGTTGAAAACCGTTTTGGTGCTAGTATGTCCCCATATATGTTTATGGATTGTTGTTTGCAACCTTAAAGGATCTTTGTGTTCCCAACAAGATAGATGAAGGACGGCTTTCAAACACACTTATTTCTCTGAACTGAGCATGTGGAGAGACGTTCTTTCATCTAGCAAAAATGATTGCTTTGCATGAGAATATTTTACTCTGCATTCTCAGCCTGTTTCCTAGTGCTGCTTTGAAGTTCCTGCAGTTTCAACTGGAATACTGTGTTGGAGCTAGTATCTCCCCTCATAAATGTAAAAATAGTATTGTGGAACTCAAATGATACTTGTTTTCACAACATGCTAGTTGAACATCGGCGTTCAAAGTAATTTGTCCCTCAGAGCTGTGCATGTGGAGAGACATTCCTCATGTAGCACAAAGGGAAGAGTTTGCAGGAGAAATTTCAATCTGGTTTATCACTCTGTTTCCTAGTGCCGATTTGAAGTTCCTGCAGTATTCACTGGAAAACCAAGTTGGAGTTAGTCACACACCATATATATATAACGAGAATAGATTGCAACTGAAAAGAAACATTATGTTCCCACAACCTAGGTGAAGGTCGGCTTTCACACACACTTACTTATCAGAACTGAGCATGTAGAGAGTCTTTCGTTCATCTAGCACAAAGGGAACTGTTTGCAGGAGAAAATTTTACTCTGGATTCTCAGTCTTTTTCCTAGTGCCGGGTTGAATTTCCTGCAGTTTTCAGTGTAAATCCGTGTTGGAAACAGTACTTCCCCCTATAAATGTATAGAGAGTAGTTTGCAACTGAAAACAAATTTTTGTTCCCAACAACGTATGTGAAGTACGACTTTCACACACAACTACCTCTCAGATCAGAGCATGTGGAGAGACATTCGTTCACCAAGCACAATGGGAATGGTTGCTGGAGAAACTTTGACTCTGTATTCTCTGTCTGTTTCCCAGTGTCAGTTACATGTCCCAGCAATTTTACAGTAAAACCGATTTGGAGATAGAACCTCCCCTTATGTATTTATTCAGTGTAGTTTGCTTCTGAAAAGAAACTTCGTATTCCAAACATGCTAGATGAAGGACGGCTTTCACACACGTTTTCCTCTCAGAACTGAGTATGTGGAGAGAAGTACGTTAGTATAGTAGAAATGAAACTAGTTACAGGAAAAATTTTACTCTGGATTCTAAGTGTGTTTCTTAGTGCTGGGTTGAAATTCCAGCAGATTTCAGTGGAAAACCGATTTGGATGTTGTAGCACTCCTTATAAATATATGGAGTAGAATTGGCAACTGAAAAGAAATTTCATGTTACCATCAAGCTAGGTGAAGTTTGGCTTTCACATAGTTATACCTATCAGAACAGAGCATGTGGAGAGACTTTCATTCATTTTGGACAAATTGAATGTTTTGCAGGAGAAACAATTACTCTGGTTTCTCAGTATGTTTAATAGTGTCAATTTGAAATTCCTGCACTTTGTAGAGGAAAATCATGTTGGAAACTTTGCCGATATATATATGTATGTAGTGTAGTTTTCTACTGTTAAGAAAATTTTTTTCCTTACAATCTAGTTGAAGTCTGTTTACAAACACAGTTGCATCTCAGAACTGAACATGTGGAGGGACGTTCATTCATGTAGCACAAATGGAACTGTTTGCAAGAGAAAATTTTACTCTGGTTTCGCAGTCTGTTTCCTAGTGCCAATTTGAAGTTCCTGAATTATTCAGTTGAAAACCGTTTTGGTGCTACTATGTCCCCATATATGTGTATGGATTGTTGTTTGCAACCTTAAAGGATCTTTGTGTTCCCAACAAGATAGATGAAGGACGGCTTTCAAACACACTTATCTCTCTGAACTGAGCATGTGGAGAGACGTTCCTTCATCTGGCAAAAATGATTGCTTTGCATGAGTATCTTTTACTCTGCATTGTCAGACTGTTTCCTAGTGCTGCTTTGAAGTTCCTGCTGTTTCAACTGCAATACTGAGTTGGAGCTAGTATCTCCGTTTATAAATGTAAATATAGTATTGTGGAACTCAAATGATACTTGTTTTCACAACATGCAAGTTGAACGTCGGCTTTCAAAGTAATTTGTTATTCAGATCAGTGCATGTGGAGAGACTTTCCTCATGTAGCAAAATGTGAAGAGGTTGCAGGAGAAATTTCGATCTGATTTATGAGTTGTTTCCTAGTGAGGGTTTGAAATTCCTTCAGTATTCCCTGGAAAACTAAGTTGGAATTAGACACTTCCCATATATATATATGGAGTGTCGTTCACAAGTATAAAGAAACATTTTGTTCCCACATCCTAGGTGAAGGACGGCTTTCACACACAGTTACTTATCATATCTGAGCATGTGGAAAAACTTTAGTTCATCTAGCACTAATGGAACTGGTTTCAGTTGAAACTTATTCTCTGGATTCGCAGTCTTTTTCAAGTTCCGTGTTGAATTTCCTGCAATTTTTACTGTAAATACGTGTCGGAAACTGTACATCCCCCTATAGAAGTGTGAAGATTAGTTTGCAAATGAAAACAATATTTGTGTTCCCAACAACCTATGTGAAGGACGAATTTCACACACACCTGCCTCTCACATCCGAGTATGTGGAGAGTCATTCGTTCACCAAGCACATTGGGAATGGGTTGCTGGAGAATCTTTGACTCTGGATTCTCTGTCTGTTTCCTAGTGCCGGTTTCAGGTCCCTGCAATTTTACAGGAAAACCGATTTGGAGATAGAACCTCCCCTTATGTATTTATGCAGTGTAGATTGCTTCTGAAAAGAAACTTCGTTTTCCCAACATGCTAGTTGAAGGACGGCTTTCACACACGTTTTCCTCTCAGAAATGAGTATGTGGACAGAAGTACGTTAGTACAATAAAATGGAAATAGTTTCAGGAGAAAATTTTACTCTGGATTCTATGTCTGTTTCTTAGTGCTCGTTGAAATTCCTGCAGAATTCAGTGGAAAACCTATTTGGAGGTTGTAGCACTCCATATAAATATATGTAGTAGAATTGGCAACTGAAAAGAAACTTCATGTTCCCATCAAGCTAGGTGAAGTTTGGCTTTCACACACTCTTTCCTATCAGAACTGAGCATGTGGAGAGACGTTCATTCATTTAGGACAAATTGATCCTTTTGCAGGAGAAACATTTACTCTTGATTCTCAGTCTGATTCCTAGTGCCGTTTTGAAATTCCTGCCATTTTTACAGGAAAACCGTGTTGGAACTTCTACTTCCCTATATATATTTATGGAGTGTAGTTTGCAACTGACAAGAATTTTTGCGTTCCCATAAAGCTCGGTGAGGGACTGCTTTCAAACATACTTATATCTAAAGACTGAGCATGTGTAGAGACTTTCGTTCATCCAGCACTTTTGGAACGGATAGCAAGAGAAAATTTTTCTTTCATTTCTCAGTCTGTTTTCTAGAGACCAAATTAAGATCATGCAGTTTTCCTTGGAAAACCGATTTGCAACTATTACCTCCCCGTATATATGTACGGAGATTTTTTTTCAACTAAAAAGAAACTATGTGTTCCCAACAAGCTAGGTGAAAGACGGCTTTTCAACACACGTATCCCTCAAAACTGAGCATGTGGAGAGACGTTCGTTCACCTAGCAAAAGTGATCATTTGCTTGTGAAACTTTTACTCTGGATTCTCAGAGTGTTTCCTAGAGCCTGTTGAAATTCCTGCAGTTTTCACAGGATAACCGATTTGGAGCTAGTATCTCCCCTCATAAATGGAAGGGGAGTATTCTGTAACTCAAAAGAAACTTTGTTTTCCCAACAAGGTATGTGAAGGACGGCTTTCAAAGACATTTATCCCACAGAACAGAGTATGTATTGAGACGTTCCTTCATCTAGCAGAAAGGAAACAGGTTGCAGGGAAATTTTCACCCCTGTTTCTCAGTCTGTTTCCTAGTGCCGGTTTCAACTTCCTGCAGTTTTTACTGGAAAACCGAGTTGGAAATAGACACTTACCATTTATATATATGGAGTGTAGTTTGCAACTGAAAACTAACATTCTGTTCCCACAACCTAGGTGAAGGGCGGCCTTCACACACAGTTACGTATCAGAATTGAGCATGTGGAGAGTGTTTTGTTCATCTAGCACAAAGTGAACTGGTTGCAGGAGAAACTATTACTCTGGATTCTCAGTCTGTTTCTTAGTGCCGGGTTGAATTTCCTGCAGTTTTCAATGTATATCTGTGTTGGAACTAGTACTTCCCAATATATATGTATGAAGAGTCGTTTGCAAATGACAAGAAATGTTTTGTTCCCAACAATCAATCTGTAGGACGACTTTCACACACAGCTGCCTCTCCGATCCTAGCATTTGGAGGGACAATTTTTCACGAAGCACAATGGGAATGGTTTGCTGGAGAAACTTTTACTCTGGAATCTTTGTCTCTTTCCTAGTGCTGGTTTCATTTTCCTGCAATTTCACAGGAAAACTGAGATGGAGCTAGAACCTCCCATATTATAATTATGCAGTGTAGTTTGCTTCTGAAAAGAAACTTCAGTTCCCAACAAGCTAGGTGAATTACGGCTTTCACACTGTTTCCTATAAGATCTTAGCTTATGAATAGATGTTTGTTGATATAGGACAAAGTGAACGGTAATCAGGAATTATATTTACTCTGGTTTCACAGTCTGATTCCTAGAGCTTATTTGAAATAACTGCAGTTATAACAGGAATACCGATTTGAAATTCTACCACCTAAATAAATATATTGAGTGCAGATTACAACTATAAAGAAATTTTGTGTTCCCAAAAACTCGGTGAATTAATGCTTTCAAACACACATATCTCACAACTGATCATGTGGAGAGACGTTCGTTCATCTAGCAAAATTGGAACGGTTTCCAAGAGAAAGTTTTCTTTGTTTTCTCAGCCACTTTCCTAGAGCGGTTTTTAAGTTCCTGCAGTTTTCACTGGAAAACCGTGTTGGAAATTGACACTCCCCATATATATATATGTAGTGTAGTTTGCAAATGAAAAAAAGCAATGTATTCCCACAACCTAGGTGAAGGACCACTTTCAGACTGAGTTACTTATCAGAACTGGCATGTGGTTAGTATTTCGTTCACCTGAAAGAAAGGAACCGGTTGCAAAAGAAATTTCACTCTGGTTTCTCAGTCTGTTTCCTAGTGCCCGTATGAAATTCCTGCCGATTTAATATTAAAGCCGAGTAGGAATTAGTCACTACCTATATATAAATGGAGTGTAGTTTGCAACGGAAAAGAAATATTGTGTTCCCACAACAAACTCAAAGGGCGGCTTTCACACACATTTAATTTACAGAGCTGAGCATGTGGAGAGATTTTCTTTCATCTACCATGAATGAAACTGTTTGCAGGAGAAAGATTTTCTCTGGATTCTCTGTTGGTTTCCTAGTGCTGGGATGAAATTCGTGCAGTTTTCAGTGTAAATCTCTGTTGGATCTAGTATTGCCCCGTGTATATATATATCTATATGGAAAATAGATTGTATCTAGAAAACAACATTCTGTTCCCAACAACTTATTTGAAGGACAACATTCACACACACCTACCTCTCACATCCAAGCTTGTGGAGAGACTTTCGTTCATCAAGCACAATGGAAACTGGTTCCTGGGGAAACATAGACTCTCTATTCTTTCTCTGTTTCCTAGTGCTGGTTACATGTTCCTGCAGTTTTACAGGAAAACCGAGTTGAGCTAGAACCTCCCCTTATAAATATATACAGTGTAGTTTGCTTCTGAAAGAAACTTCGTGTTCCCAACAAGCTAGTTGAAGGACAGCTTTTACACACATTTACTTCTCAGAACTGAGTATTTGGAGAGACATACGTTCATATAATAGAAATGGAACTAGATACGGGAAAACATTTTTGTATGGATTCTCAATCTCTTTCCTAGTGTCGGGTTGAAATTCCTGCAGATTTCAGTGGAAAAACAATTTGGAGGTTGTAGCACTCCGAATAAATATATGGAGTAGAGTTTGTAACTGGAAAGATAGTTCATGTTCCCAACAAGCTAGGTGAAGTACGGCTTTCACTCACTGTTACATATCAGACCTGAGCATGTGGAGAGACGTTGTTTCATCTAAGACTAAGTGAACGGTTTTCAGTAGACGCATTTACTCTGGTTTCTCTGTCTATTTACTGCGGCCGATTTGAATATTCTGCAGTTTTTATAGGAAATCCAATTTTGAACCTCTAATTCCCTATATAAAATTATGAAGTGTATTTTGCAACTGAGAAGAAAGGTAGTGTTCCCAAAAATCTAGGTGAAGGACTGCTTTCAAACGCACTTATATCTCAGAAATGAACATGTGGAGAGACGTTCTTTCATATAGCAAAAATAGAACGGTTTGCAAGAGAAACTTTAATCTGGTATCTCAGTCTGTTTTCTAGGGCCAATTTGAAGTTCCTGCAGTTTTCAGTGGACAAATTTGTTGAATTTAGTACCTCCCCATGTATATGTATGGAGTGTTGTATGCAACCTTAAATAATCTTTGAGATCCAAACAAGCTTGGTGAAGGACGGCTTTCCAACAAACTTAACTCTATGAAATGAGCATGTGGACAGAGGTTGCTTCATCTAGCAAAAAGTGATCACTTTGCAGGAAAAATTTTCTCTACATTCTCAATATGTTTCCTAGTGCTGCTTTGAAGTTCCTGCAGTTTCCACTGGAATAATGTGTTGGAGCAAGTATCTCCTCTCATATATGTAAGGATAGTATATTGGAACTCAAATGATACTTGTTTCACAACAAGCTATGTGAAGGACGGCTTTCAAAGTCATTTGTCCCTCAGAGCTCTGCATGTGGAGAGACATTCCTCATGTAGCACGAAGGGAAGTGTTTGCAGGAGAAATTACAATCTGGTTTATCAATCTGTTTCCTAGTGCTGATTTGAAGTTCCTGCAGAATTCACTGGAAAACCATGTTGGAGTTAGTCACACCCCATAAATATATAACGAGTAAACTTTGCAACTGAAAAGAAACATTGTGTTCCCACAACCTAGGTGAAGGACGACTTTCACACACACTTACTTATCAGAACTGAGCATGTAGAGAGTCTTTCGTTCATCTAGAACAAAGGGAACTGGTTGCAGGAGAAAATTTTACTCTGAATTCTCAGTCTTTTTCCTAGTGCCGGGTTGAATTTCCTGCAGTTTTCAGTGTAAATCCGTGTTGGAAACAGAACTTCCCCCTATAAATGTATAGAGAGTAGTTTGCAACTGAAAACAAATTTTTGTTCCCAACAACGTATGTGAAGTACGACTTTCACACACAACTACCTCTCAGATCAGAGCATGTGGAGAGACATTCGTTCACCAAGAACAATGGGAATGGTTGCTGGAGAAACTTTGACTCTGTATTCTCTGTTTCCTAGTGTCGTTCACATGTCCCCAGCAATTTTACAGTAAAACCGATTTGGAGATAGAACCTCCCCTTATGTATTTATTCAGTGTAGTTTGCTTCTGAAAAGAAACTTCGTATTCCAAACATGCTAGATGAAGGACGGCTTTCACACACGTTTTCCTCTCAGAACTGAGTATGTGGAGAGAAGTACGTTAGTATAGTAGAAATGAAACTAGTTACAGGAAAAATTTTACTCTGGATTCTAAGTGTGTTTCTTAGTGCTGGGTTGAAATTCCAGCAGATTTCAGTGGAAAACCGATTTGGATGTTGTAGCACTCCTTATAAATATATGGAGTAGAATTGGCAACTGAAAAGAAATTTCATGTTACCATCAAGCTAGGTGAAGTTTGGCTTTCACATAGTTATACCTATCAGAACAGAGCATGTGGAGAGACTTTCATTCATTTTGGACAAATTGAATGTTTTGCAGGAGAAACAATTACTCTGGTTTCTCAGTATGTTTAATAGTGTCAATTTGAAATTCCTGCACTTTGTAGAGGAAAATCATGTTGGAAACTTTGCCGATATATATATGTATGTAGTGTAGTTTTCTACTGTTAAGAAAATTTTTTTCCTTACAATCTAGTTGAAGTCTGTTTACAAACACAGTTGCATCTCAGAACTGAACATGTGGAGGGACGTTCATTCATGTAGCACAAATGGAACTGTTTGCAAGAGAAAATTTTACTCTGGTTTCGCAGTCTGTTTCCTAGTGCCAATTTGAAGTTCCTGAATTATTCAGTTGAAAACCGTTTTGGTGCTACTATGTCCCCATATATGTGTATGGATTGTTGTTTGCAACCTTAAAGGATCTTGTGTTCCCAACAAGATAGATGAAGGACGGCTTTCAAACACACTTATCTCTCTGAACTGAGCATGTGGAGAGACGTTCCTTCATCTGGCAAAATGATTGCTTTGCATGAGTATCTTTTACTCTGCATTGTCAGACTGTTTCCTAGTGCTGCTTTGAAGTTCCTGCTGTTTCAACTGCAATACTGAGTTGGAGCTAGTATCTCCGTTTATAAATGTAAATATAGTATTGTGGAACTCAAATGATACTTGTTTTCACAACATGCAAGTTGAACGTCGGCTTTCAAAGTAATTTGTTATTCAGATCAGTGCATGTGGAGAGACTTTCCTCATGTAGCAAAATGTGAAGAGGTTGCAGGAGAAATTTCGATCTGATTTATGAGTTGTTTCCTAGTGAGGGTTTGAAATTCCTTCAGTATTCCCTGGAAAACTAAGTTGGAATTAGACACTTCCCATATATATATATGGAGTGTCGTTCACAAGTATAAAGAAACATTTTGTTCCCACATCCTAGGTGAAGGACGGCTTTCACACACAGTTACTTATCATATCTGAGCATGTGGAAAAACTTTAGTTCATCTAGCACTAATGGAACTGGTTTCAGTTGAAACTTATTCTCTGGATTCGCAGTCTTTTTCAAGTTCCGTGTTGAATTTCCTGCAATTTTTACTGTAAATACGTGTCGGAAACTGTACATCCCCCTATAGAAGTGTGAAGATTAGTTTGCAAATGAAAACAATATTTGTGTTCCCAACAACCTATGTGAAGGACGAATTTCACACACACCTGCCTCTCACATCCGAGTATGTGGAGAGTCATTCGTTCACCAAGCACATTGGGAATGGGTTGCTGGAGAATCTTTGACTCTGGATTCTCTGTCTGTTTCCTAGTGCCGGTTTCAGGTCCCTGCAATTTTACAGGAAAACCGATTTGGAGATAGAACCTCCCCTTATGTATTTATGCAGTGTAGATTGCTTCTGAAAAGAAACTTCGTTTTCCCAACATGCTAGTTGAAGGACGGCTTTCACACACGTTTTCCTCTCAGAAATGAGTATGTGGACAGAAGTACGTTAGTACAATAAAATGGAAATAGTTTCAGGAGAAAATTTTACTCTGGATTCTATGTCTGTTTCTTAGTGCTCGTTGAAATTCCTGCAGAATTCAGTGGAAAACCTATTTGGAGGTTGTAGCACTCCATATAAATATATGTAGTAGAATTGGCAACTGAAAAGAAACTTCATGTTCCCATCAAGCTAGGTGAAGTTTGGCTTTCACACACTCTTTCCTATCAGAACTGAGCATGTGGAGAGACGTTCATTCATTTAGGACAAATTGATCCTTTTGCAGGAGAAACATTTACTCTTGATTCTCAGTCTGATTCCTAGTGCCGTTTTGAAATTCCTGCCATTTTTACAGGAAAACCGTGTTGGAACTTCTACTTCCCTATATATATTTATGGAGTGTAGTTTGCAACTGACAAGAATTTTTGCGTTCCCATAAAGCTCGGTGAGGGACTGCTTTCAAACATACTTATATCTAAAGACTGAGCATGTGTAGAGACTTTCGTTCATCCAGCACTTTTGGAACGGATAGCAAGAGAAAATTTTTCTTTCATTTCTCAGTCTGTTTTCTAGAGACCAAATTAAGATCATGCAGTTTTCCTTGGAAAACCGATTTGCAACTATTACCTCCCCGTATATATGTACGGAGATTTTTTTTCAACTAAAAAGAAACTATGTGTTCCCAACAAGCTAGGTGAAAGACGGCTTTTCAACACACGTATCCCTCAAAACTGAGCATGTGGAGAGACGTTCGTTCACCTAGCAAAAGTGATCATTTGCTTGTGAAACTTTTACTCTGGATTCTCAGAGTGTTTCCTAGAGCCTGTTGAAATTCCTGCAGTTTTCACAGGATAACCGATTTGGAGCTAGTATCTCCCCTCATAAATGGAAGGGGAGTATTCTGTAACTCAAAAGAAACTTTGTTTTCCCAACAAGGTATGTGAAGGACGGCTTTCAAAGGACATTTATCCCACAGAACAGAGTATGTATTGAGACGTTCCTTCATCTAGCAGAAAGGAAACAGGTTGCAGGGAAATTTTCACCCCTGTTTCTCAGTCTGTTTCCTAGTGCCGGTTTCAACTTCCTGCAGTTTTTACTGGAAAACCGAGTTGGAAATAGACACTTACCATTTATATATATGGAGTGTAGTTTGCAACTGAAAACTAACATTCTGTTCCCACAACCTAGGTGAAGGGCGGCCTTCACACACAGTTACGTATCAGAATTGAGCATGTGGAGAGTGTTTTGTTCATCTAGCACAAAGTGAACTGGTTGCAGGAGAAACTATTACTCTGGATTCTCAGTCTGTTTCTTAGTGCCGGGTTGAATTTCCTGCAGTTTTCAATGTATATCTGTGTTGGAACTAGTACTTCCCAATATATATGTATGAAGAGTCGTTTGCAAATGACAAGAAATGTTTTGTTCCCAACAATCAATCTGTAGGACGACTTTCACACACAGCTGCCTCTCCGATCCTAGCATTTGGAGGGACAATTTTTCACGAAGCACAATGGGAATGGTTTGCTGGAGAAACTTTTACTCTGGAATCTTTGTCTCTTTCCTAGTGCTGGTTTCATTTTCCTGCAATTTCACAGGAAAACTGAGATGGAGCTAGAACCTCCCATATTATAATTATGCAGTGTAGTTTGCTTCTGAAAAGAAACTTCAGTTCCCAACAAGCTAGGTGAATTACGGCTTTCACACTGTTTCCTATAAGATCTTAGCTTATGAATAGATGTTTGTTGATATAGGACAAAGTGAACGGTAATCAGGAATTATATTTACTCTGGTTTCACAGTCTGATTCCTAGAGCTTATTTGAAATAACTGCAGTTATAACAGGAATACCGATTTGAAATTCTACCACCTAAATAAATATATTGAGTGCAGATTACAACTATAAAGAAATTTTGTGTTCCCAAAACTCGGTGAATTAATGCTTTCAAACACACATATCTCACAACTGATCATGTGGAGAGACGTTCGTTCATCTAGCAAAATTGGAACGGTTTCCAAGAGAAAGTTTTCTTTGTTTTCTCAGCCACTTTCCTAGAGCGGTTTTTAAGTTCCTGCAGTTTTCACTGGAAAACCGTGTTGGAAATTGACACTCCCCATATATATATATGTAGTGTAGTTTGCAAATGAAAAAAAGCAATGTATTCCCACAACCTAGGTGAAGGACCACTTTCAGACTGAGTTACTTATCAGAACTGGCATGTGGTTAGTATTTCGTTCACCTGAAAGAAAAGGAACCGGTTGCAAAAGAAATTTCACTCTGGTTTCTCAGTCTGTTTCCTAGTGCCCGTATGAAATTCCTGCCGATTTAATATTAAAGCCGAGTAGGAATTAGTCACTACCTATATATAAATGGAGTGTAGTTTGCAACGGAAAAGAAATATTGTGTTCCCACAACAAACTCAAAGGGCGGCTTTCACACACATTTAATTTACAGAGCTGAGCATGTGGAGAGATTTTCTTTCATCTACCATGAATGAAACTGTTTGCAGGAGAAAGATTTTCTCTGGATTCTCTGTTGGTTTCCTAGTGCTGGGATGAAATTCGTGCAGTTTTCAGTGTAAATCTCTGTTGGATCTAGTATTGCCCCGTGTATATATATATCTATATGGAAAATAGATTGTATCTAGAAAACAACATTCTGTTCCCAACAACTTATTTGAAGGACAACATTCACACACACCTACCTCTCACATCCAAGCTTGTGGAGAGACTTTCGTTCATCAAGCACAATGGAAACTGGTTCCTGGGGAAACATAGACTCTCTATTCTTTCTCTGTTTCCTAGTGCTGGTTACATGTTCCTGCAGTTTTACAGGAAAACCGAGTTGAGCTAGAACCTCCCCTTATAAATATATACAGTTGTAGTTTGCTTCTGAAAAGAAACTTCGTGTTCCCAACAAGCTAGTTGAAGGACAGCTTTTACACACATTTACTTCTCAGAACTGAGTATTTGGAGAGACATACGTTCATATAATAGAAATGGAACTAGATACGGGAAAACATTTTTGTATGGATTCTCAATCTCTTTCCTAGTGTCGGGTTGAAATTCCTGCAGATTTCAGTGGAAAAACAATTTGGAGGTTGTAGCACTCCGAATAAATATATGGAGTAGAGTTTGTAACTGGAAAGATAGTTCATGTTCCCAACAAGCTAGGTGAAGTACGGCTTTCACTCACTGTTACATATCAGACCTGAGCATGTGGAGAGACGTTGTTTCATCTAAGACTAAGTGAACGGTTTTCAGTAGACGCATTTACTCTGGTTTCTCTGTCTATTTACTGCGGCCGATTTGAATATTCTGCAGTTTTTATAGGAAATCCAATTTTGAACCTCTAATTCCCTATATAAAATTATGAAGTGTATTTTGCAACTGAGAAGAAAGGTAGTGTTCCCAAAAATCTAGGTGAAGGACTGCTTTCAAACGCACTTATATCTCAGAAATGAACATGTGGAGAGACGTTCTTTCATATAGCAAAAATAGAACGGTTTGCAAGAGAAACTTTAATCTGGTATCTCAGTCTGTTTTCTAGGGCCAATTTGAAGTTCCTGCAGTTTTCAGTGGACAAATTTGTTGAATTTAGTACCTCCCCATGTATATGTATGGAGTGTTGTATGCAACCTTAAATAATCTTTGAGATCCAAACAAGCTTGGTGAAGGACGGCTTTCCAACAAACTTAACTCTATGAAATGAGCATGTGGACAGAGGTTGCTTCATCTAGCAAAAAGTGATCACTTTGCAGGAAAAATTTTTCTCTACATTCTCAATATGTTTCCTAGTGCTGCTTTGAAGTTCCTGCAGTTTCCACTGGAATAATGTGTTGGAGCAAGTATCTCCTCTCATATATGTAAGGATAGTATATTGGAACTCAAATGATACTTGTTTTCACAACAAGCTATGTGAAGGACGGCTTTCAAAGTCATTTGTCCCTCAGAGCTCTGCATGTGGAGAGACATTCCTCATGTAGCACGAAGGGAAGTGTTTGCAGGAGAAATTACAATCTGGTTTATCAATCTGTTTTCCTAGTGCTGATTTGAAGTTCCTGCAGAATTCACTGGAAAACCATGTTGGAGTTAGTCACACCCCATAAATATATAACGAGTAAACTTTGCAACTGAAAAGAAACATTGTGTTCCCACAACCTAGGTGAAGGACGACTTTCACACACACTTACTTATCAGAACTGAGCATGTAGAGAGTCTTTCGTTCATCTAGAACAAAGGGAACTGGTTGCAGGAGAAAATTTTACTCTGAATTCTCAGTCTTTTTCCTAGTGCCGGGTTGAATTTCCTGCAGTTTTCAGTGTAAATCCGTGTTGGAAACAGAACTTCCCCCTATAAATGTATAGAGAGTAGTTTGCAACTGAAAACAAATTTTTGTTCCCAACAACGTATGTGAAGTACGACTTTCACACACAACTACCTCTCAGATCAGAGCATGTGGAGAGACATTCGTTCACCAAGAACAATGGGAATGGTTGCTGGAGAAACTTTGACTCTGTATTCTCTGTTTCCTAGTGTCGTTCACATGTCCCAGCAATTTTACAGTAAAAACGATTTGGAGATAGAACCTCCCCTTATGTATTTATTCAGTGTAGTTTGCTTCTGAAAAGAAACTTCGTATTCCAAACATGCTAGATGAAGGACGGCTTTCACACACGTTTTCCTCTCAGAACTGAGTATGTGGAGAGAAGTACGTTAGTATAGTAGAAATGAAACTAGTTACAGGAAAACTTTTACTCTGGATTCTAAGTGTGTTTCTTAGTGCTGGGTTGAAATTCCTGCAGATTTCAGTGGAAAACCGATTTGGAGGGTGTAGCACTCCTTATAAATATATGGCGTAGAATTGGCAACTGAAAAGAAACTTCATGTTCCCATCAAGCTAGGTGAAGTTTGGCTTTCACATAGTTTTACCTTTCAGAACAGAGCATGTGGAGAGACATTCATTCATTTTGGACAAATTGAATGTTTTGCAGGAGAAACATTTACTCAGGATTCTCAGCATGTTTAATAGTGTCAATTTGAAATTCCTTCAATTTGTAGAGGAAAACCATGTTGGAAACTTTGCCGATATATATATATGTATGTAGTGAAGTTTTCTATTGTTAAGAAATTTTTTTCCTTAAAAGCTAGTTGAACACTGCTTTCAAACACCCCTATATCTCAGAACTGAACATGTGTAGAGACGTTCGTTCATATAGCACAAATGGAACTGTTTGCAAGAGAAAATTTTACTCTGGTTTCTCAGTCTGTTTCCTAGTGCCAATTTGAAGTTCCTGAATTATTCAGTTGAAAACCGTTTTGGTGCTAGTATGACCCCATATATGTGTATGGATTGTTGTTTGCAACCTTAAAGGAGCTTTGTGTTCCCAACAAGATAGATGAAGAACGGCTTTCAACACAATTATCTCTCTGAACTGAGCATGTGGAGAGACGTTCTTTCATCTAGCAAAAATGATTGCTTTGCATGAGAATATTTTACTCTGCATTCTCAGCCTGTTTCCTAGTGCTGCTTTGAAATTCCTGCAGTTTCACTGGAATACTGAGTTGGAGCTAGTATTTCCCCTCATAAATATAAAAATACTACTGTGGAACTTAAATGATACTTGTTTTCCCAACATGCTAGTTGAACGTCGGCTTCCAAAGTCATTTGTCCCTCAGATTTGTGCATGTGGAGAGACTTTCCTCATGTAGCACAAAGGGAGGATGTTGCAGGAGAAATTTCAATCTGGTTAATAAGTCTGTTTCCTACTGCGGGTTTGAAGTTCCTTCAGTATTCACTGGAAAACTAAGTTGGAATTAGACACTTCCCATATATATATATGGAGTGTCGTTCACAACTGTAAAGAAACATTTTGTTCCAACAACTTAGGTGAAGGACGGCTTTCACACACAGTTACTTATCATATATGAGCATGTGGAGAATCTTTAGTTCATCTAGCACTAATGGAACTGGTTTCAGTTGAAACTTATTCTCTGGATTCTCAGTTTTTTCAAGTTCCATGTTGAATTTCCTGCATTTTTTCGTGCAATCCGTGTCGGAAACTGTATTTCCACCTATATATGTGTGAAGATTAGTTTGCAAATGGAAACAATATTTGTGTTCCAACAACCTATGTGAACGACGAATTTCACACACACCTGCCTCTCACATCCGAGTATGTGGAGAGACATTCGTTCACCAAGCACATTGGGAATGGGTTGCTGGAGAAACTTTGACTCTGGATTTTTTGTCTGATTCCTAGTGCCGGGTACATGTCCCTGCAATTTTACAGGAAAACCGATTTGGAGATAGAACCTCCCCTTATATATTTATGCAGTGTAGTTTGCTTCTGAAAGAAACTTCGTTTTCCCACATGCTAGTTGAAGGACTGCTTTCACACACGTTTTCCTCTCAGAACTGAGTATGTGGATAGAAGTACGTTAGTATTGTACAAATGGAACTAGTTACAGGAAAAACTTTATTCTGGATTCTAAGTGTGTTTCTTAGTGCTGGGTTGAAATTCCTGCAGATTTCAGGTGGAAAAAACGATTTGGAGGGTGTAGCAACTCCATATAAATATATGGAGTAGAAATGGCAACTGAAAAGATACTTCTTGTTCCAATCAAGCTATGTGAAGTTTGGCTTTCACATAGTTATACCTATCAGAACAGAGCATGTGGAGAGACTTTCATTCATTTTGGACAAATTGAATGTTTTGCAGGAGAAACATTTGCTCTGGTTTCTCAGTATGTTTAATAGTGTCAATTTGAAATTTCTGCACTTGTAGAGGAAAATCATGTTGGAAATTTTGCCGATATATGTATGTATGTAGTGTAGTTTTCTACTGTTAAGAAATTTTTTTCCTTACAATCTAGTTGAAGTCTGCTTACAAACACACTTCTATCTCAGAACTGAACATGTGGAGGGACGTTCATTCATGTAGCACAAATGGAACTGTTTGCCAGAGAAAATTTTTCTCTGGTTTCTCAGTCTGTTTCCTAGTGCCAATTTGAAGTTCCTGAATTATTCAATTAAAAACAGTTTTGGTGCTAGTATGTCCCCATATATGTGTATGGATTGTTGTTTGCAACCTTAAAAGATCTTTGTGTTCCCAACAAGTTTGATGAAGCACGGCTTTTCAAACACACTTATCTCTCTGAACTGAGCATGTGGAGAGACGTTCCTTCATCTGGCAAAAATGATTGCTTTTCTTGAGTATCTTTTACTCTGCATTCTCAGACTGTTTCCTAGTGCTGCTTTGTAGTTCCTGCTGTTTCAACTGGAATACTGAGTTGGAGCTAGTATCTCCCTTTATAAATGTAAAAATACTATTGTGGAACTCAAATGATACTTGTTTTCACAACATGCTAGTTGAACGTCGGCTTCAAAGTAATTTGTTCCTCAGATCTGTGCATGTGGAGAGACTTTCCTCATGTAGCACAAATTGAAGAGGTTTGCAGGAGAAATTTTGATCTGATTTATGAGTTGTTCCCAGTGAGGGTTTGAAATTCCTTCAGTATTCACTGGAAAACTAATTTGGAATTAGACACTTCCCATATATAAATATGGAGTGTCATTCACAAGTGTAAAGAAACATTTTGTTCCCACATCCTAGGTGAAGGACGGCTTTCACACACAGTTACTTATCATATCTGAGCATGTGGTGAATCTTTAGTTCATCTAGCACTAATGGAACTGGTTTCAGTTGAAACTTATTCTCTGGATTCTCAGTTTTTTTCAAGTTCCATGTTGAATTTCCTGCATTTTTTCGTGCAAATCCGTGTCGGAAAACTGTATTTCCACCTATATATGTGTGAAGATTAGTTTGCAAATGGAAACAATATTTGTGTTCCAACAACCTATGTGAACGACGAATTTCACACACACCTGCCTCTCACATCCGAGTATGTGGAGAGACATTCGTTCACCAAGCACATTGGGAATGGGTTGCTGGAGAAACTTTGACTCTGGATTTTTTGTCTGATTCCTAGTGCCGGGTACATGTCCCTGCAATTTTACAGGAAAACCGATTTGGAGATAGAACCTCCCCTTATATATTTATGCAGTGTAGTTTGCTTCTGAAAAGAAACTTCGTTTTCCCAACATGCTAGTTGAAGGACTGCTTTCACACACGTTTTCCTCTCAGAACTGAGTATGTGGATAGAAGTACGTTAGTATTGTACAAATGGAACTAGTTACAGGAAAAACTTTTATTCTGGATTCTAAGTGTGTTTCTTAGTGCTGGGTTGAAATTCCTGCAGATTTCAGTTGGAAAAACGATTTGGAGGGTGTAGCACTCCATATAAATATATGGAGTAGAAATGGCAACTGAAAAGATACTTCTTGTTCCAATCAAGCTATGTGAAGTTTGGCTTTCACATAGTTATACCTATCAGAACAGAGCATGTGGAGAGACTTTCATTCATTTTGGACAAATTGAATGTTTTGCAGGAGAAACATTTGCTCTGGTTTCTCAGTATGTTTAATAGTGTCAATTTGAAATTTCTGCACTTTGTAGAGGAAATCATGTTGGAAATTTTGCCGATATATATATGTATGTAGTGTAGTTTTCTACTGTTAAGAAATTTTTTTCCTTACAATCTAGTTGAAGTCTGCTTACAAACACACTTCTATCTCAGAACTGAACATGTGGAGGGACGTTCATTCATGTAGCACAAATGGAACTGTTTGCCAGAGAAAATTTTTCTCTGGTTTCTCAGTCTGTTTCCTAGTGCCAATTTGAAGTTCCTGAATTATTCAATTAAAAACAGTTTTGGTGCTAGTATGTCCCCATATATGTGTATGATTGTTGTTTGCAACCTTAAAAGATCTTTGTGTTCCCAACAAGTTTGATGAAGCACGGCTTTCAACACACTTATCTCTCTGAACTGAGCATGTGGAGAGACGTTCCTTCATCTGGCAAAAATGATTGTTTTTCTTGAGTATCTTTTACTCTGCATTCTCAGACTGTTTCCTAGTGCTGCTTTGTAGTTCCTGCTGTTTCAACTGGAATACTGAGTTGGAGCTAGTATCTCCCTTTATAAATGTAAAAATACTATTGTGGAACTCAAATGATACTTGTTTTCACAACATGCTAGTTGAACGTCGGCTTTTCAAAGTAATTTGTTCCTCAGATCTGTGCATGTGGAGAGACTTTCCTCATGTAGCACAAATTGAAGAGGTTGCAGGAGAAATTTTGATCTGATTATGAGTTGTTTCCCAGTGAGGGTTTGAAATTCCTTCAGTATTCACTGGAAAACTAATTTGGAATTAGACACTTCCCATATATAAATATGGAGTGTCATTCACAAGTGTAAAGAAACATTTTGTTCCCACATCCTAGGTGAAGGACGGCTTTCACACACAGTTACTTATCATATCTGAGCATGTGGAGAATCTTTAGTTCATCTAGCACTAATGGAACTGGTTTCAGTTGAAACTTATTCTCTGGATTCTCAGTCTTTTTCAAGTTCCGTGTTGAATTTCCTGCAATTTTTACTGTAAATCCGTGTCGGAAACTGTACATCCCCCTATAGAAGTGTGAAGATTAGTTTGCAAATGAAAACAATATTTGTGTTCCCAACAACCTATGTGAAGGGCGAATTTCACACACACCTGCCTCTCACATCCGAGCATGTGGAGAGTCATTCGTTCACCAAGCACATTGGGAATGGGTTGCTGGAGAATCTTTGACTCTGGATTCTCTGTCTGTTTCCTAGTGCCGGTTTCAGGTCCCTGCAATTTTACAGGAAAACCGATTTGGAGATAGAACCTCCCCTTATGTATTTATGCAGTGTAGTTTGCCTTCTGAAAAAAACTTCATTTTCCCAACATGCTAGTTGAAGGACGGCTTTCACACACGTTTTCCTCTCAGAAATGAGTATGTGGACAGAAGTACGTTAGTACAGTGAAATGGAAATAGTTTCAGGAAATAGTTTACTCTGGATTCTATGTCTGTTTTTTAGTGCTCGGTGAAATTCCTGCAGAATTCAGTGGAAACCTATTTGGAGGTTGTAGCACTCCATATAAATATATGTAGCAGAATTGGCAACTGAAAAGAAGCTTCATGTTCCCATCAAGCTAGGTGAAGTTTGGCTTTCACACACTCTTTCTTATCAGAACTGAGCATGTGGAGAGACTTTCATTCATTTAGGACAAATTGATCCTTTTGCAGGAGAAACATTTACTCTTGATTCTCAGTCTGATTCCTAGTGCCGTTTTGAAATTCCTGCCATTTTTACAGGAAAACCGTGTTGGAACTTCTACTTCCCTATATATATTTATGGAGTGTAGTTTGCAACTGACAAGAATTTTTGCGTTCCCATAAATCTCGGTGAGGGACTGCTTTCAAACACACATATATCTAAAGACTGAGCATGTGTAGAGACTTTCGTTCATCCAGCACTTTTGGAACGGTTAGCAAGAGAAAATTTTTCTTTCATTTCTCAGTCTGTTTTCTAGAGACCAAATTAAGATCATGCAGTTTTCCTTGGAAAACCGATTTGCAACTATTACCTCCCCGTATATATGTACGGAGATTTTTTTCAACTAAAAAGAAACTATGTGTTCACAACAAGCTAGGTGAAAGACGGCTTTTCAACACACGTATCCCTCAAAACTGAGCATGTGGAGAGACGTTCGTTCACCTAGCAAAAGTGATCATTTGCTTGTGAACTTTTACTCTGGATTCTCAAGTGTTTCCTAGAGCCTGTTGAAATTCCTGCAGTTTTCACAGGATAACCGATTTGGAGCTAGTATCTCCCCTCATAAATGGAAGGGGAGTATTCTGTAACTCAAAAGAAACTTTGTTTTCCCAACAAGTATGTGAAGGACGGCTTTCAAAGACATTTATCCCACAGAACAGAGTATGTATTGAGACGTTCCTTCATCTAGCAGAAAGGAAACAGGTTGCAGGGAAATTTTCACCCCTGTTTCTCAGTCTGTTTCCTAGTGCCGGTTTCAACTTCCTGCAGTTTTTACTGGAAAACCGAGTTGGAAATAGACACTTACCATTTATATATATGGAGTGTAGTTTGCAACTGAAAACTAACATTCTGTTCCCACAACCTAGGTGAAGGGCGGCCTTCACACACAGTTACGTATCAGAATTGAGCATGTGGAGAGTGTTTTGTTCATCTAGCACAAAGTGAACTGGTTGCAGGAGAAACTATTACTCTGGATTCTCAGTCTGTTTCTTAGTGCCGGGTTGAATTTCCTGCAGTTTTCAATGTATATCTGTGTTGGAACTAGTATTCCCAATATATATGTATGAAGAGTCGTTGCAAATGACAAGAAATGTTTTGTTCCCAACAATCAATCTGTAGGACGACTTTCACACACAGCTGCCTCTCGATCCTAGCATTTGGAGGGACAATTTTTCACGAAGCACAATGGGAATGGTTTGCTGAGAGAAACTTTTACTCTGGAATCTTTGTCTCTTTCCTAGTGCTGGTTTCATTTTCCTGCAATTTCACAGGAAAACTGAGATGGAGCTAGAACCTCCCATATATAATTATGCAGTGTAGTTTGCTTCTGAAAAGAAAAAACTTCAGTTCCCAACAAGCTAGGTGAATTACGGCTTTCACACTGTTTCCTATAAGATCTTAGCTTATGAATAGATGTTTGTTGATATAGGACAAAGTGAACGGTAATCAGGAATTATATTTACTCTGGTTTCACAGTCTGATTCCTAGAGCTTATTTGAAATAACTGCAGTTATAACAGGAATACCGATTTGAAATTCTACCACCTAAATAAATATATTGAGTGCAGATTACAACTATAAAGAAATTTTGTGTTCCCAAAAACTCGGTGAATTAATGCTTTCAAACACACATATCTCACAACTGATCATGTGGAGAGACGTTCGTTCATCTAGCAAAATTGGAACGGTTTCCAAGAGAAAGTTTTCTTTGTTTTCTCAGCCACTTTCCTAGAGCGGTTTTTAAGTTCCTGCAGTTTTCACTGGAAAACCGTGTTGGAAATTGACACTCCCCATATATATGTATGTAGTGTAGTTTGCAAATGAAAAAAAGCAATGTATTCCCAACCTAGGTGAAGGACCACTTTCAGACTGAGTTACTTATCAGAACTGGCATGTGGTTAGTATTTCGTTCACCTGAAAGAAAAGGAACCGGTTGCAAAAGAAATTTCACTCTGGTTTCTCAGTCTGTTTCCTAGTGCCCGTATGAAATTCCTGCCGATTTAATATTAAAGCCGAGTAGGAAGTAGGGAATTAGTCACTACCTATATATAAATGGAGTGTAGTTTGCAACGGAAAAGAAATATTGTTTCCCACAACAAACTCAAAGGGCGGCTTTCACACACATTTAATTTACAGAGCTGAGCATGTGGAGAGATTTTCTTTCATCTACCATGAATGAAACTGTTTGCAGGAGAAAGATTTCTCTGGATTCTCTGTTGGTTTCCTAGTGCTGGGATGAAATTCGTGCAGTTTTCAGTGTAAATCTCTGTTGGATCTAGTATTGCCCCGTGTATATATATCTATATGGAAAATAGATTGTATCTAGAAAACAACATTCTGTTCCCAACAACTTATTTGAAGGACAACATTCACACACACTACCTCTCACATCCAAGCTTGTGGAGAGACTTTCGTTCATCAAGCACAATGGAAACTGGTTCCTGGGGAAACATAGACTCTCTATTCTTTCTCTGTTTCCTAGTGCTGGTTACATGTTCCTGCAGTTTTACAGGGAAAACCGAGTTGAGCTAGAACCTCCCCTTATAAATATATACAGTGTAGTTTGCTTCTGAAAAGAAACTTCGTGTTCCCAACAAGCTAGTTGAAGGACAGCTTTTACACACATTTACTTCTCAGAACTGAGTATTTGGAGAGACATACGTTCATATAATAGAAATGGAAACTAGATACGGGAAAACATTTTTGTATGGATTCTCAATCTCTTTCCTAGTGTCGGGTTGAAATTCCTGCAGATTTCAGTGGAAAACAATTTGGAGGTTGTAGCACTCCGAATAAATATATGGAGTAGAGTTTGTAACTGGAAAGATAGTTCATGTTCCCAACAAGCTAGGTGAAGTACGGCTTTCACTCACTGTTACATATCAGACCTGAGCATGTGGAGAGACGTTGTTTCATCTAAGACTAAGTGAACGGTTTTCAGTAGACGCATTTACTCTGGTTTCTCTGTCTATTTACTGCGGCCGATTTGAATATTCTGCAGTTTTTATAGGAAATCCAATTTTGAACCTCTAATTCCCTATATAAAATTATGAAGTGTATTTTGCAACTGAGAAGAAAGGTAGTGTTCCCAAAAATCTGGTGAAGGACTGCTTTCAAACGCACTTATATCTCAGAAATGAACATGTGGAGAGACGTTCTTTCATATAGCAAAAATAGAACGTTGCAAGAGAAACTTTAATCTGGTATCTCAGTCTGTTTTCTAGGGCCAATTTGAAGTTCCTGCAGTTTTCAGTGGACAAATTTGTTGAATTTAGTACCTCCCATGTATATGTATGGAGTGTTGTATGCAACCTTAAATAATCTTTGAGATCCAACAAGCTTGGTGAAGGACGGCTTTCCAACAAACTTAACTCTATGAAATGAGCATGTGGACAGAGGTTGCTTCATCTAGCAAAAAGTGATCACTTTGCAGGAAAAATTTTTCTCTACATTCTCAATATGTTTCCTAGTGCTGCTTTGAAGTTCCTGCAGTTTCCACTGGAATAATGTGTTGGAGCAAGTATCTCCTCTCATATATGTAAGGATAGTATATTGGAACTCAAATGATACTTGTTTTCACAACAAGCTATGTGAAGGACGGCTTTCAAAGTCATTTGTCCCTCAGAGCTCTGCATGTGGAGAGACATTCCTCATGTAGCACGAAGGGAAGTGTTTGCAGGAGAAATTACAATCTGGTTTATCAATCGTTTCCTAGTGCTGATTTGAAGTTCCTGCAGAATTCACTGGAAAACCATGTTGGAGTTAGTCACACCCCATAATATATAACGAGTAAACTTTGCAACTGAAAGAAACATTGTGTTCCCACAACCTAGGTGAAGGACGACTTTCACACACACTTACTTATCAGAACTGAGCATGTAGAGAGTCTTTCGTTCATCTAGAACAAAGGGAACTGGTTGCAGGAGAAAATTTTACTCTGAATTCTCAGTCTTTTCCTAGTGCCGGGTTGAATTTCCTGCAGTTTTCAGTGTAAATCCGTGTTGGAAACAGAACTTCCCCCTATAAATGTATAGAGAGTAGTTTGCAACTGAAAACAATTTTTGTTCCCAACAACGTATGTGAAGTACGACTTTCACACACAACTACCTCTCAGATCAGAGCATGTGGAGAGACATTCGTTCACCAAAACAATGGGAATGGTTGCTGGAGAAACTTTGACTCTGTATTCTCTGTTTCCTAGTGTCGTTCACATGTCCCAGCAATTTTACAGTAAAACGATTTGGAGATAGAACCTCCCCTTATGTATTTATTCAGTGTAGTTTGCTTCTGAAAAGAAACTTCGTATTCCAAACATGCTAGATGAAGGACGGCTTTCACACACGTTTTCCTCTCAGAACTGAGTATGTGGAGAGAAGTACGTTAGTATAGTAGAAATGAAACTAGTTACAGGAAAATTTTACTCTGGATTCTAAGTGTGTTTCTTAGTGCTGGGTTGAAATTCCAGCAGATTTCAGTGGAAAACCGATTTGGAGGGTTGTAGCACTCCTTATAAATAATGGAGTAGAATTGGCAACTGAAAAGAAACTTCATGTTCCCATCAAGCTAGGTGAAGTTTGGCTTTCACATAGTTTACCTATCAGAACAGAGCATGTGGAGAGACTTTCATTCATTTTGGACAAATTGAATGTTTTGCAGGAGAAACAATTACTCTGGTTTCTCAGTATGTTTAATAGTGTCAATTTGAAATTCCTGCACTTTGTAGAGGAAAACCATGTTGGAAACTTTGCCGATATATATATGTATGTAGTGAAGTTTTCTATTGTTAAGAAATTTTTTTCCTTAAATCTAGTTGAAGTCTGTTTCAACACAGTATCTCAGAACTGAACATGGAGAGACGTTCGTTCATGTAGCACAAATGGAACTGTTTGCAAGAGAAAATTTTACTCTGGTTTCTCAGTCTGTTTCCTAGTGCCAATTTGAAGTTCCTGAATTATTCAGTTGAAAACCGTTTTGGTGCTACTATGTCCCCATATATGTGTATGGATTGTTGTTTGCAACCTTAAAGGATCTTTGTGTTCCCAACAAGATAGATGAAGGACGGCTTTCAAACACACTTATCTCTCTGAACTGAGCATGTGGAGAGACGTTCCTTCATCTGGCAAAAATGATTGCTTTGCATGAGTATCTTTTACTCTGCATTGTCAGACTGTTTCCTAGTGCTGCTTTGAAGTTCCTGCTGTTTCAACTGCAATACTGAGTTGGAGCTAGTATCTCCGTTTATAAATGTAAATATAGTATGTGGAACTCAAATGATACTTGTTTTCACACATGCAAGTTGAACGTCGGCTTTCAAAGTAATTTGTTATTCAGATCAGTGCATGTGGAGAGACTTTCCTCATGTAGCACAAATGTGAAGAGGTTGCAGGAGAAATTTCGATCTGATTTATGAGTTGTTTCCTAGTGAGGGTTTGAAATTCCTTCAGTATTCCTGGAAAACTAAGTTGGAATTAGACACTTCCCATATATAATATGGAGTGTCGTTCACAAGTGTAAAGAAACATTTTGTTCCCACATCCTAGGTGAAGACGGCTTCACACACAGTTACTTATCATATCTGAGCATGTGGAAAAACTTTAGTTCATCTAGCACTAATGGAACTGGTTTCAGTTGAAACTTATTCTCTGGATTCGCAGTCTTTTTCAAGTTCCGTGTTGAATTTCTGCAATTTTTACTGTAAATACGTGTCGGAAACTGTACATCCCCTATAGAAGTGTGAAGATTAGTTTGCAAATGAAAACAATATTTGTGTTCCCAACAACCTATGTGAAGGACGAATTTCACACAACCTGCCTCTCACATCCGAGTATGTGGAGAGTCATTCGTTCACCAAGCACATTGGGAATGGGTTGTGGAGAATCTTTGACTCTGGATTCTCTGTCTGTTTCCTAGTGCCGGTTTCAGGTCCCTGCAATTTTACAGGAAAACCGATTTGGAGATAGAACCTCCCCTTATGTATTTATGCAGTGTAGATTTGCTTCTGAAAAGAAACTTCGTTTTCCCATGCTAGTTGAAGGACGGCTTTCACACACACGTTTTCCTCTCAGAAATGAGTATGTGGACAGAAGTACGTTAGTACAATAAATGGAAATAGTTTCAGGAGAAATTTTACTCTGGATTCTATGTCTGTTTTCTTAGTGCTCGTTGAAATTCCTGCAGAATTCAGTGGAAAACCTATTTGGAGGTTGTAGCACTCCATATAAATATATGTAGTAGAATTGGCAACTGAAAAGAAACTTCATGTTCCCATCAAGCTAGGTGAAGTTTGGCTTTCACACACTCTTTCCTATCAGAACTGAGCATGTGGAGAGACTTCATTCATTTAGGACAAATTGATCCTTTTGCAGGAGAAACATTTACTCTTGATTCTCAGTCTGATTCCTAGTGCCGTTTTGAAATTCCTGCCATTTTTACAGGAAAACCGTGTTGGAACTTCTACTTCCCTATATATATTTATGGAGTGTAGTTTGCAACTGACAAGAATTTTTGCGTTCCCATAAAGCTCGGTGAGGGACTGCTTTCAAACACACTTATCTAAAGACTGAGCATGTGTAGAGACTTTCGTTCATCCAGCACTTTTGGAACGCGATAGCAAGAGAAAATTTTTCTTTCATTCTCAGTCTGTTTTTAGAGACCAAATTAAGATCATGCAGTTTTCCTTGGAAAACGATTTGCAACTATTACCTCCCCGTATATATGTACGGAGATTTTTTTTCAACTAAAAAGAAAACTATGTGTTCCAACAAGCTAGGTGATGTGAAAGACGGCTTTTCAACACACGTATCCCTCAAACTGAGCAATGTGGAGAGACGTTCGTTCACCTAGCAAAAGTGATCATTGCTTGTGAAAACTTTTACTTGGATTCTCAGAGTGTTTCCTAGAGCCTGTTGAAATTCCTGCAGTTTCACAGGATAACCGGCATTGGAGCTAGTATCTCCCCTCATAAATGGAAGGGGAGTATTCTGTAACTCAAAAGAAAACTTTGTTTTCCCAACAAGGTATGTGAAGGACGGCTTTCAAAGACATTTATCCCACAGAACAGAGTATGTATTGAGACGTTCCTCATCTAGCAGAAAGGAAACAGGTTGCAGGGAAATTTCACCCCTGTTTCTTCAGTCTGTTTCCTAGTGCCGGTTTCAACTTCTGCAGTTTTTACTGGAAAACCGAGTTGGAAATAGACACTACCATTTATATATATGGAGTGTAGTTTGCAACTGAAAACTAATTCTGTTCCCACAACCTAGGTGAAGGGCGGCCTTCACACACAGTTACGTATCAGAATTGAGCATGTGGAGAGTGTTTTTGTTCATCTAGCACAAAGTGAAACTGGTTGCAGGAGAAACTATTACTCTGGATTCTCAGTCTGTTTCTTAGTGCCGGGTTGAATTTCCTGCAGTTTTCAATGTATATCTGTGTTGGAACTAGTACTTCCCAATATATGTATGAAGAGTCGTTTGCAAATGACAAGAATGTTTTGTTCCCAACAATCAATCTGTAGGACGCCTTTCACACACAGCTGCCTCTCCGATCCTAGCATTTGGAGGGACAATTTTTCACGAAGCACAATGGGAATGGTTTGCTGGAGAAACTTTTACTCTGGAATCTTTGTCTCTTTCCTAGTGCTGGTTTCATTTCCTGCAATTTCACAGGAAAACTGAGATGGAGCTAGAACCTCCCATATTATAATATGCAGTGTAGTTTGCTTCTGAAAAGAAACTTCAGTCCCAACAAGCTAGGGAATTACGGCTTTCACACTGTTCTATAAGATCTTAGCTTATGAATAGATGTTTGTTGATATAGGACAAAGTGAACGGTAATCAGGAATTATATTTACTCTGGTTTCACAGTCTGATTCCTAGAGCTTATTTGAAATAACTGCAGTTATAACAGGAATACCGATTTGAAATTCTACCACCTAAATAAATATATTGGTGCAGATTACAACTATAAAGAAATTTTGTGTTCCAAAAACTCGGTGAATTAATGCTTTCAAACACACATATCTCACAACTGATCATGTGGAGAGACGTTCGTTCATCTAGCAAATTGGAACGGTTTCTCAAGAGAAAGTTTTTCTTTGTTTTCTCAGCCACTTTCCTAGAGCGGTTTAATTCCTGCAGTTTTCACTGGAAAACCGTGTTGGAAATTGAACACTCCCATATATATATATGTAGTGTAGTTTGCAAATGAAAAAAGCAATGTATTCCCACAACCTACAGGTGAAGGACCACTTTCAGACTGAGTTACTTATCAGAACTGGCATGTGGTTAGTATTTCGTTCACCTGAAAGAAAAGGAACGGTTGCAAAAGAAATTTCACTCTGGTTTCTCAGTCTGTTTCCTAGTGCCCGTATGAAATTCCTGCCGATTTAATATTAAGAGCCGAGTAGGAATTAGTCACTACCTATATATAAATGGAGTGTAGTTTGCAACGAAAAGAAATATTGTGTTCCCACAACAAACTCAAAGGGCGGCTTTCACACACATTTAATTACAGAGCTGAGCATGTGGAGAGATTTTCTTTCATCTACCATGAATGAAACTGTTTGCAGGAGAAAGATTTTCTCTGGATTCTCTGTTGGTTTCCTAGTGCTGGGATGAAATTCGTGCAGTTTCAGTGTAAATCTCTGTTGGATCTAGTATTGCCCCGTGTATATATATATCTATATGGAAAATAGATTGTATCTAGAAACAACATTCTGTTCCCAACAACTTATTTGAAGGACAACATTCACCACACCTACCTCTCACATCCAAGCTTGTGGAGAGACTTTCGTTCATCAAGCACAATGGAAACTGGTTCCTGGGGAAACATAGACTCTCTATTCTTTCTCTGTTTCTAGTGCTGGTTACATGTTCCTGCAGTTTTACAGGAAAACCGAGTTGAGCTAGAACCTCCCCTTATAAATATATACAGTGTAGTTTGCTTCTGAAAAGAAACTTCGTGTTCCCAACAAGCTAGTTGAAGGACAGCTTTTACACACATTACTCTCAGAACTGAGTATTTGGAGAGACATACGTTCATATAATAGAAATGGAACTAGATACGGGAAAACATTTTTGTATGGATTCTCAATCTCTTTCCTAGTGTCGGGTTGAAATTCCTGCAGATTTCAGTGGAAAAACAATTTGGAGGTTGTAGCACTCCGAATAAATATATGGAGTAGAGTTTGTAACTGGAAAGATAGTTCATGTTCCCAACAAGCTAGGTGAAGTACGGCTTTCACTCACTGTTACATATCAGACCTGAGCATGTGAGAGACGTTGTTTCATCTAAGACTAAGTGAACGGTTTTCAGTAGACGCATTTACTCTGGTTTCTCTGTCTATTTACTGCGGCCGATTTGAATATTCTGCAGTTTTTATAGGAAATCCAATTTTGAACCTCTAATTCCCTATATAAAATTATGAAGTGTATTTTGCAACTGAGAAGAAAGGAGTGTTCCCAAAAATATAGGTGAAGGACTGCTTTCAAACGCACTTATATCTCAGAAATGAACATGTGGAGAGACGTTCTTTCATATAGCAAAAATAGAACGGTTTGCAAGAGAAACTTTAATCTGGTATCTCAGTCTGTTTTCTAGGGCCAATTTGAAGTTCCTGCAGTTTTCAGTGGACAAATTTGTTGAATTTAGTACCTCCCATGTATATGTAGGAGTGTTGTATGCAACCTTAAATAATCTTTGAGATCCAAACAAGCTTGGTGAAGGACGGCTTTCCAACAAACTTAACTCTATGAAATGAGCATGTGGACAGAGGTTGCTTCATCTAGCAAAAAGTGATCACTTTGCAGGAAAAATTTTTCTCTACATTCTCAATATGTTTCCTAGTGCTGCTTTGAAGTTCCTGCAGTTTCCACTGGAATAATGTGTTGGAGCAAGTATCTCCTCTCATATATGTAAGGATAGTATATTGGAACTCAAATGATACTTGTTTTCACAACAAGCTATGTGAAGGACGGCTTTCAAAGTCATTTGTCCCTCAGAGCTCTGCATGTGGAGAGACATTCTCATGTAGCACGAAGGGAAGTGTTTGCAGGAGAAATTACAATCTGGTTTATCAATCTGTTTCCTAGTGCTGATTTGAAGTTCCTGCAGAATTCACTGGAAAACCATGTTGGAGTTAGTCACACCCCATAATATATAACGAGTAAACTTTGCAACTGAAAAGAAACATTGTGTTCCCACAACCTAGGTGAAGGACGACTTTCACACACACTTACTTATCAGAACTGAGCATGTAGAGAGTCTTTCGTTCATCTAGAACAAAGGGAACTGGTTGCAGGAGAAAATTTTACTCTGAATTCTCAGTCTTTTTCCTAGTGCCGGGTTGAATTCCTGCAGTTTTCAGTGTAAATCCGTGTTGGAAACAGAACTTCCCCCCTATAAATGTATAGAGAGTAGTTTGCAACTGAAAACAATTTTTGTTCCCCAACAACGTATGTGAAGTACGACTTTCACACACAACTACCTCTCAGATCAGAGCATGTGGAGAGACATTCGTTCACCAAGAACAATGGGAATGGTTGCTGGAGAAACTTTGACTCTGTATTCTCTGTTTCCTAGTGTCGTTCACATGTCCCAGCAATTTTACAGTAAAAACGATTTGGAGATAGAACCTCCCCTTATGTATTTATTCAGTGTAGTTTGCTTCTGAAAAGAAACTTCGTATTCCAAACATGCTAGATGAAGGACGGCTTTCACACACGTTTTCCTCTCAGAACTGAGTATGTGGAGAGAAGTACGTTAGTATAGTAGACATGAAACTAGTTACAGGAAAACTTTTACTCTGGATTCTAAGTGTGTTTCTTAGTGCTGGGTTGAAATTCCTGCAGATTTCAGTGGAAACCGATTTGGAGGGTGTAGCACTCCTTATAAATATATGGCGTAGAATTGGCAACTGAAAAGAAACTTCATGTTCCCATCAAGCTAGGTGAAGTTTGGCTTTCACATAGTTTTTTACCTTTCAGAACAGAGCATGTGGAGAGACATTCATTCATTTTGGACAAATTGAATGTTTTGCAGGAGAAACATTTACTCAGGATTCTCAGCATGTTTAATAGTGTCAATTTGAAATTCCTTCAATTTGTAGAGGAAAAACCATGTTGGAAACTTTGCCGATATATATATATGTATGTAGTGAAGTTTTCTATTGTTAAGAAATTTTTTCCTTAAAAGCTAGTTGAACACTGCTTTCAAACACCCCTATATCTCAGAACTGAACATGTGTAGAGACGTTCGTTCATATAGCACAAATGGAACTGTTTTGCAAGAGAAAATTTTACTCTGGTTTCTCAGTCTGTTTCCTAGTGCCAATTTGAAGTTCCTGAATTATTCAGTTGAAAACCGTTTTGGTGCTAGTATGACCCCATATATGTGTATGGATTGTTGTTTGCAACCTTAAAGGAGCTTTGTGTTCCCAACAAGATAGATGAAGAACGGCTTTCAAACACAATTATCTCTCTGAACTGAGCATGTGGAGAGACGTTCTTTCATCTAGCAAAAATGATTGCTTTGCATGAGAATATTTTACTCTGCATTCTCAGCCTGTTTCCTAGTGCTGCTTTGAAATTCCTGCAGTTTCAACTGGAATACTGAGTTGGAGCTAGTATTTCCCCTCATAAATTATAAAAATACTACTGTGGAACTTAAATGATACTTGTTTTCCCAACATGCTAGTTGAACGTCGGCTTCCAAAGTCATTTGTCCCTCAGATTTGTGCATGTGGAGAGACTTTCCTCATGTAGCACAAAGGGAGGATGTTGCAGGAGAAATTTCAATCTGGTTAATAAGTCTGTTTCCTACTGCGGGTTTGAAGTTCCTTCAGTATTCACTGGAAAACTAAGTTGGAATTAGACACTTCCCATATATATATATGGAGTGTCGTTCACAACTGTAAAGAAACATTTTGTTCCAACAACTTAGGTGAAGGACGGCTTTCACACACAGTTACTTATCATATATGAGCATGTGGAGAATCTTTAGTTCATCTAGCACTAATGGAACTGGTTTCAGTTGAAACTTATTCTCTGGATTCTCAGTTTTTTCAAGTTCCATGTTGAATTTCCTGCATTTTTTTCGTGCAAATCCGTGTCGGAAACTGTATTTCCACCTATATATGTGTGAAGATTAGTTTGCAAATGGAAACAATATTTGTGTTCCAACAACCTATGTGAACGACGAATTTCACACACACCTGCCTCTCACATCCGAGTATGTGGAGAGACATTCGTTCACCAAGCACATTGGGAATGGGTTGCTGGAGAAACTTTGACTCTGGATTTTTTGTCTGATTCCTAGTGCCGGGTACATGTCCCTGCAATTTTACAGGAAAACCGATTTGGAGATAGAACCTCCCCTTATATATTTATGCAGTGTAGTTTGCTTCTGAAAAGAAACTTCGTTTTCCCACATGCTAGTTGAAGGACTGCTTTCACACACGTTTTCCTCTCAGAACTGAGTATGTGGATAGAAGTACGTTAGTATTGTACAAATGGAACTAGTTACAGGAAAAACTTTATTCTGGATTCTAAGTGTGTTTCTTAGTGCTGGGTTGAAATTCCTGCAGATTTCAGTGGAAAAACGATTTGGAGGGTGTAGCACTCCATATAATATATGGAGTAGAAATGGCAAACTGAAAAGATACTTCTTGTTCCAATCAAGCTATGTGAAGTTTGGCTTTCACATAGTTATACCTATCAGAACAGAGCATGTGGAGAGACTTTCATTCATTTTGGACAAATTGAATGTTTTGCAGGAGAAACATTTGCTCTGGTTTCTCAGTATGTTTAATAGTGTCAATTTGAAATTTCTGCACTTTGTAGAGGAAAATCATGTTGGAAATTTTGCCGATATATGTATGTATGTAGTGTAGTTTTCTACTGTTAAGAAATTTTTTTCCTTACAATCTAGTTGAAGTCTGCTTACAAACACACTTCTATCTCAGAACTGAACATGTGGAGGGACGTTCATTCATGTAGCACAAATGGAACTGTTTGCCAGAGAAAATTTTTCTCTGGTTTCTCAGTCTGTTTCCTAGTGCCAATTTGAAGTTCCTGAATTATTCAATTAAAAACAGTTTTGGTGCTAGTATGTCCCCATATATGTGTATGGATTGTTGTTTGCAACCTTAAAAGATCTTTGTGTTCCCAACAAGTTTGATGAAGCACGGCTTTCAAACACACTTATCTCTCTGAACTGAGCATGTGGAGAGACGTTCCTTCATCTGGCAAAAATGATTGCTTTTCTTGAGTATCTTTTACTCTGCATTCTCAGACTGTTTCCTAGTGCTGCTTTGTAGTTCCTGCTGTTTCAACTGGAATACTGAGTTGGAGCTAGTATCTCCCTTTATAAATGTAAAAATACTATTGTGGAACTCAAATGATACTTGTTTTCACAACATGCTAGTTGAACGTCGGCTTTCAAAGTAATTTGTTCCTCAGATCTGTGCATGTGGAGAGACTTTCCTCATGTAGCACAAATTGAAGAGGTTGCAGGAGAAATTTTGATCTGATTTATGAGTTGTTTCCCAGTGAGGGTTTGAAATTCCTTCAGTATTCACTGGAAAACTAATTTGGAATTAGACACTTCCCATATATAAATATGGAGTGTCATTCACAAGTGTAAAGAAACATTTTGTTCCCACATCCTAGGTGAAGGACGGCTTTCACACACAGTTACTTATCATATCTGAGCATGTGGTGAATCTTTAGTTCATCTAGCACTAATGGAACTGGTTTCAGTTGAAACTTATTCTCTGGATTCTCAGTTTTTTCAAGTTCCATGTTGAATTTCCTGCATTTTTTCGTGCAAATCCGTGTCGGAAACTGTATTTCCACCTATATATGTGTGAAGATTAGTTTGCAAATGGAAACAATATTTGTGTTCCAACAACCTATGTGAACGACGAATTTCACACACACCTGCCTCTCACATCCGAGTATGTGGAGAGACATTCGTTCACCAAGCACATTGGGAATGGGTTGCTGGAGAAACTTTGACTCTGGATTTTTTGTCTGATTCCTAGTGCCGGGTACATGTCCCTGCAATTTTACAGGAAAACCGATTTGGAGATAGAACCTCCCCTTATATATTTATGCAGTGTAGTTTGCTTCTGAAAAGAAACTTCGTTTTCCCAACATGCTAGTTGAAGGACTGCTTTCACACACGTTTTCCTCTCAGAACTGAGTATGTGGATAGAAGTACGTTAGTATTGTACAAATGGAACTAGTTACAGGAAAAACTTTTATTCTGGATTCTAAGTGTGTTTCTTAGTGCTGGGTTGAAATTCCTGCAGATTTCAGTGGAAAAACGATTTGGAGGGTGTAGCACTCCATATAAATATATGGAGTAGAAATGGCAACTGAAAAGATACTTCTTGTTCCAATCAAGCTATGTGAAGTTTGGCTTTCACATAGTTATACCTATCAGAACAGAGCATGTGGAGAGACTTTCATTCATTTTGGACAAATTGAATGTTTTGCAGGAGAAACATTTGCTCTGGTTTCTCAGTATGTTTAATAGTGTCAATTTGAAATTTCTGCACTTTGTAGAGGAAAATCATGTTGGAAATTTTGCCGATATATATATGTATGTAGTGTAGTTTTCTACTGTTAAGAAATTTTTTTTCCTTACAATCTAGTTGAAGTCTGCTTACAAACACACTTCTATCTCAGAACTGAACATGTGGAGGGACGTTCATTCATGTAGCACAAATGGAACTGTTTGCCAGAGAAAATTTTTCTCTGGTTTCTCAGTCTGTTTCCTAGTGCCAATTTGAAGTTCCTGAATTATTCAATTAAAAACAGTTTTGGTGCTAGTATGTCCCCATATATGTGTATGGATTGTTGTTTGCAACCTTAAAAGATCTTTGTGTTCCCAACAAGTTTGATGAAGCACGGCTTTCAAACACACTTATCTCTCTGAACTGAGCATGTGGAGAGACGTTCCTTCATCTGGCAAAAATGATTGTTTTTCTTGAGTATCTTTTACTCTGCATTCTCAGACTGTTTCCTAGTGCTGCTTTGTAGTTCCTGCTGTTTCAACTGGAATACTGAGTTGGAGCTAGTATCTCCCTTTATAAATGTAAAAATACTATTGTGGAACTCAAATGATACTTGTTTTCACAACATGCTAGTTGAACGTCGGCTTTCAAAGTAATTTGTTCCTCAGATCTGTGCATGTGGAGAGACTTTCCTCATGTAGCACAAATTGAAGAGGTTTGCAGGAGAAATTTTGATCTGATTTATGAGTTGTTTCCCAGTGAGGGTTTGAAATTCCTTCAGTATTCACTGGAAAACTAATTTGGAATTAGACACTTCCCATATATAAATATGGAGTGTCATTCACAAGTGTAAAGAAACATTTTGTTCCCACATCCTAGGTGAAGGACGGCTTTCACACACAGTTACTTATCATATCTGAGCATGTGGAGAATCTTTAGTTCATCTAGCACTAATGGAACTGGTTTCAGTTGAAACTTATTCTCTGGATTCTCAGTCTTTTTCAAGTTCCGTGTTGAATTTCCTGCAATTTTTACTGTAAATCCGTGTCGGAAACTGTACATCCCCCTATAGAAGTGTGAAGATTAGTTTGCAAATGAAAACAATATTTGTGTTCCCAACAACCTATGTGAAGGGCGAATTTCACACACACCTGCCTCTCACATCCGAGCATGTGGAGAGTCATTCGTTCACCAAGCACATTGGGAATGGGTTGCTGGAGAATCTTTGACTCTGGATTCTCTGTCTGTTTCCTAGTGCCGGTTTCAGGTCCCTGCAATTTTACAGGAAAACCGATTTGGAGATAGAACCTCCCCTTATGTATTTATGCAGTGTAGTTTGCTTCTGAAAAAAACTTCATTTTCCCAACATGCTAGTTGAAGGACGGCTTTCACACACGTTTTCCTCTCAGAAATGAGTATGTGGACAGAAGTACGTTAGTACAGTGAAATGGAAATAGTTTCAGGAAATAGTTTTACTCTGGATTCTATGTCTGTTTTTTAGTGCTCGGTGAAATTCCTGCAGAATTCAGTGGAAAACCTATTTGGAGGTTGTAGCACTCCATATAAATATATGTAGCAGAATTGGCAACTGAAAAGAAGCTTCATGTTCCCATCAAGCTAGGTGAAGTTTGGCTTTCACACACTCTTTCTTATCAGAACTGAGCATGTGGAGAGACTTTCATTCATTTAGGACAAATTGATCCTTTTGCAGGAGAAACATTTACTCTTGATTCTCAGTCTGATTCCTAGTGCCGTTTTGAAATTCCTGCCATTTTTACAGGAAAACCGTGTTGGAACTTCTACTTCCCTATATATATTTATGGAGTGTAGTTTGCAACTGACAAGAATTTTTGCGTTCCCATAAATCTCGGTGAGGGACTGCTTTCAAACACACATATATCTAAAGACTGAGCATGTGTAGAGACTTTCGTTCATCCAGCACTTTTGGAACGGTTAGCAAGAGAAAATTTTTCTTTCATTTCTCAGTCTGTTTTCTAGAGACCAAATTAAGATCATGCAGTTTTCCTTGGAAAACCGATTTGCAACTATTACCTCCCCGTATATATGTACGGAGATTTTTTTTCAACTAAAAAGAAACTATGTGTTCCCAACAAGCTAGGTGAAAGACGGCTTTTCAACACACGTATCCCTCAAAACTGAGCATGTGGAGAGACGTTCGTTCACCTAGCAAAAGTGATCATTTGCTTGTGAAACTTTTACTCTGGATTCTCAAAGTGTTTCCTAGAGCCTGTTGAAATTCCTGCAGTTTTCACAGGATAACCGATTTGGAGCTAGTATCTCCCCTCATAAATGGAAGGGGAGTATTCTGTAACTCAAAAGAAACTTTGTTTTCCCAACAAGCTATGTGAATGACGGCTTTCAAAGACATTTATCCCACAGAACAGAGTATGTATTGAGACGTTCCTTCATCTAGCAGAAAGGAAACAGGTTGCAGGGAAATTTTCACCCCTGTTTCTCAGTCTGTTTCCTAGTGCCGGTTTCAACTTCCTGCAGTTTTTACTGGAAAACCGAGTTGGAAATAGACACTTACCATTTATATATATGGAGTGTAGTTTGCAACTGAAAACTAACATTCTGTTCCCACAACCTAGGTGAAGGGCGGCCTTCACACACAGTTACGTATCAGAATTGAGCATGTGGAGAGTGTTTTGTTCATCTAGCACAAAGTGAACTGGTTGCAGGAGAAACTATTACTCTGGATTCTCAGTCTGTTTCTTAGTGCCGGGTTGAATTTCCTGCAGTTTTCAATGTATATCTGTGTTGGAACTAGTACTTCCCAATATATATGTATGAAGAGTCGTTTGCAAATGACAAGAAATGTTTTGTTCCCAACAATCAATCTGTAGGACGACTTTCACACACAGCTGCCTCTCCGATCCTAGCATTTGGAGGGACAATTTTTCATGAAGCACAATGGGAATGGTTTGCTGGAGAAACTTTTACTCTGGAATCTTTGTCTCTTTCCTAGTGCTGGTTTCATTTTCCTGCAATTTCACAGGAAAACTGAGATGGAGCTAGAACCTCCCATATTATAATTATGCAGTGTAGTTTGCTTCTGAAAAGAAACTTCAGTTCCCAACAAGCTAGGTGAATTACGGCTTTCACACTGTTTCCTATAAGATCTTAGCTTATGAATAGATGTTTGTTGATATAGGACAAAGTGAACGGTAATCAGGAATTATATTTACTCTGGTTTCACAGTCTGATTCCTAGAGCTTATTTGAAATAACTGCAGTTATAACAGGAATACCGATTTGAAATTCTACCACCTAAATAAATATATTGAGTGCAGATTACAACTATAAAGAAATTTTGTGTTCCCAAAAACTCGGTGAATTAATGCTTTCAAACACACATATCTCACAACTGATCATGTGGAGAGACGTTCGTTCATCTAGCAAAACTGGAACGGTTTCCAAGAGAAAGTTTTCTTTGTTTTCTCAGCCACTTTCCTAGAGCGGTTTTTAAGTTCCTGCAGTTTTCACTGGAAAACCGTGTTGGAAATTGACACTCCCCATATATATATATGTAGTGTAGTTTGCAAATGAAAAAAGCAATGTATTCCCACAACCTAGGTGAAGGACCACTTTCAGACTGAGTTACTTATCAGAACTGGCATGTGGTTAGTATTTCGTTCACCTGAAAGAAAAGGAACCGGTTGCAAAAGAAATTTCACTCTGGTTTCTCAGTCTGTTTCCTAGTGCCCGTATGAAATTCCTGCCGATTTAATATTAAAGCCGAGTAGGAATTAGTCACTACCTATATATAAATGGAGTGTAGTTTGCAACGGAAAAGAAATATTGTGTTCCCACAACAAACTCAAAGGGCGGCTTTCACACACATTTAATTTACAGAGCTGAGCATGTGGAGAGATTTTCTTTCATCTACCATGAATGAAACTGTTTGCAGGAGAAAGATTTTCTCTGGATTCTCTGTTGGTTTCCTAGTGCTGGGATGAAATTCGTGCAGTTTTCAGTGTAAATCTCTGTTGGATCTAGTATTGCCCCGTGTATATATATATCTATATGGAAAATAGATTGTATCTAGAAAACAACATTCTGTTCCCAACAACTTATTTGAAGGACAACATTCACACACACCTACCTCTCACATCCAAGCTTGTGGAGAGACTTTCGTTCATCAAGCACAATGGAAACTGGTTCCTGGGGAAACATAGACTCTCTATTCTTTCTCTGTTTCCTAGTGCTGGTTACATGTTCCTGCAGTTTTACAGGAAAACCGAGTTGAGCTAGAACCTCCCCTTATAAATATATACAGTGTAGTTTGCTTCTGAAAAGAAACTTCGTGTTCCCAACAAGCTAGTTGAAGGACAGCTTTTACACACATTTACTTCTCAGAACTGAGTATTTGGAGAGACATACGTTCATATAATAGAAATGGAACTAGATACGGGAAAACATTTTTGTATGGATTCTCAATCTCTTTCCTAGTGTCGGGTTGAAATTCCTGCAGATTTCAGTGGAAAAACAATTTGGAGGTTGTAGCACTCCGAATAAATATATGGAGTAGAGTTTGTAACTGGAAAGATAGTTCATGTTCCCAACAAGCTAGGTGAAGTACGGCTTTCACTCACTGTTACATATCAGACCTGAGCATGTGGAGAGACGTTGTTTCATCTAAGACTAAGTGAACGGTTTTCAGTAGACGCATTTACTCTGGTTTCTCTGTCTATTTACTGCGGCCGATTTGAATATTCTGCAGTTTTTATAGGAAATCCAATTTTGAACCTCTAATTCCCTATATAAAATTATGAAGTGTATTTTGCAACTGAGAAGAAAGGTAGTGTTCCCAAAAATCTAGGTGAAGGACTGCTTTCAAACGCACTTATATCTCAGAAATGAACATGTGGAGAGACGTTCTTTCATATAGCAAAAATAGAACGGTTTGCAAGAGAAACTTTAATCTGGTATCTCAGTCTGTTTTCTAGGGCCAATTTGAAGTTCCTGCAGTTTTCAGTGGACAAATTTGTTGAATTTAGTACCTCCCCATGTATATGTATGGAGTGTTGTATGCAACCTTAAATAATCTTTGAGATCCAAACAAGCTTGGTGAAGGACGGCTTTCCAACAAACTTAACTCTATGAAATGAGCATGTGGACAGAGGTTGCTTCATCTAGCAAAAAGTGATCACTTTGCAGGAAAAATTTTTCTCTACATTCTCAATATGTTTCCTAGTGCTGCTTTGAAGTTCCTGCAGTTTCCACTGGAATAATGTGTTGGAGCAAGTATCTCCTCTCATATATGTAAGGATAGTATATTGGAACTCAAATGATACTTGTTTTCACAACAAGCTATGTGAAGGACGGCTTTCAAAGTCATTTGTCCCTCAGAGCTCTGCATGTGGAGAGACATTCCTCATGTAGCACGAAGGGAAGTGTTTGCAGGAGAAATTACAATCTGGTTTATCAATCTGTTTCCTAGTGCTGATTTGAAGTTCCTGCAGAATTCACTGGAAAACCATGTTGGAGTTAGTCACACCCCATATATATATAACGAGTAAACTTTGCAACTGAAAAGAAACATTGTGTTCCCACAACCTAGGTGAAGGACGACTTTCACACACACTTACTTATCAGAACTGAGCATGTAGAGAGTCTTTCGTTCATCTAGAACAAAGGGAACTGGTTGCAGGAGAAAATTTTACTCTGAATTCTCAGTCTTTTTCCTAGTGCCGGGTTGAATTTCCTGCAGTTTTCAGTGTAAATCCGTGTTGGAAACAGAACTTCCCCCTATAAATGTATAGAGAGTAGTTTGCAACTGAAAACAAATTTTTGTTCCCAACAACGTATGTGAAGTACGACTTTCACACACAACTACCTCTCAGATCAGAGCATGTGGAGAGACATTCGTTCACCAAGAACAATGGGAATGGTTGCTGGAGAAACTTTGACTCTGTATTCTCTGTTTCCTAGTGTCGTTCACATGTCCCAGCAATTTTACAGTAAAAACGATTTGGAGATAGAACCTCCCCTTATGTATTTATTCAGTGTAGTTTGCTTCTGAAAAGAAACTTCGTATTCCAAACATGCTAGATGAAGGATGGCTTTCACACACGTTTTCCTCTCAGAACTGAGTATGTGGAGAGAAGTACGTTAGTATAGTAGAAATGAAACTAGTTACAGGAAAACTTTTACTCTGGATTCTAAGTGTGTTTCTTAGTGCTGGGTTGAAATTCCTGCAGATTTCAGTGGAAAACCGATTTGGAGGGTGTAGCACTCCTTATAAATATATGGCGTAGAATTGGCAACTGAAAAGAAACTTCATGTTCCCATCAAGCTAGGTGAAGTTTGGCTTTCACATAGTTTTACCTTTCAGAACAGAGCATGTGGAGAGACATTCATTCATTTTGGACAAATTGAATGTTTTGCAGGAGAAACATTTACTCAGGATTCTCAGCATGTTTAATAGTGTCAATTTGAAATTCCTTCACTTTGTAGAGGAAAACCATGTTGGAAACTTTGCCGATATATATATATGTATGTAGTGAAGTTTTCTATTGTTAAGAAATTTTTTTCCTTAAAAGCTAGTTGAACACTGCTTTCAAACACCCCTATATCTCAGAACTGAACATGTGTAGAGACGTTCGTTCATATAGCACAAATGGAACTGTTTGCAAGAGAAAATTTTACTCTGGTTTCTCAGTCTGTTTCCTAGTGCCAATTTGAAGTTCCTGAATTATTCAGTTGAAAACCGTTTTGGTGCTAGTATGACCCCATATATGTGTATGGATTGTTGTTTGCAACCTTAAAGGAGCTTTGTGTTCCCAACAAGATAGATGAAGCACGGCTTTCAAACACACTTATCTCTCTGAACTGAGCATGTGGAGAGACGTTCCTTCATCTGGCAAAAATGATTGTTTTTCTTGAGTATCTTTTACTCTGCATTCTCAGACTGTTTCCTAGTGCTGCTTTGTAGTTCCTGCTGTTTCAACTGGAATACTGAGTTGGAGCTAGTATCTCCGTTTATAAATGTAAAAATACTATTGTGGAACTCAAATGATACTTGTTTTCACAACATGCTAGTTGAACGTCGGCTTTCAAAGTAATTTGTTCCTCAGATCTGTGCATGTGGAGAGACTTTCCTCATGTAGCACAAATTGAAGAGGTTGCAGGAGAAATTTTGATCTGATTTATGAGTTGTTTCCCAGTGAGGGTTTGAAATTCCTTCAGTATTCACTGGAAAACTAATTTGGAATTAGACACTTCCCATATATAAATATGGAGTGTCATTCACAAGTGTAAAGAAACATTTTGTTCCCACATCCTAGGTGAAGGACGGCTTTCACACACAGTTACTTATCATATCTGAGCATGTGGAGAATCTTTATTTCATCTAGCACTAATGGAACTGGTTTCAGTTGAAACTTATTCTCTGGATTCTCAGTCTTTTTCAAGTTCCGTGTTGAATTTCCTGCAATTTTTACTGTAAATCCGTGTCGGAAACTGTACATCCCCCTATAGAAGTGTGAAGATTAGTTTGCAAATGAAAACAATATTTGTGTTCCCAACAACCTATGTGAAGGACGAATTTCACACACACCTGCCTCTCACATCCGAGCATGTGGAGAGTCATTCGTTCACCAAGCACATTGGGAATGGGTTGCTGGAGAAACTTTGACTCTGGATTCTCTGTCTGTTTCCTAGTGCCGGTTTCAGGTCCCTGCAATTTTACAGGAAAACCGATTTGGAGATAGAACCTCCCCTTATGTATTTATGCAGTGTAGTTTGCTTCTGAAAAAAACTTCATTTTCCCAACATGCTAGTTGAAGGACGGCTTTCACACACGTTTTCCTCTCAGAAATGAGTATGTGGACAGAAGTACGTTAGTACAGTAAAATGGAAATAGTTTCAGGAAAAAGTTTTACTCTGGATTCTATGTCTGTTTTTCAGTGCTCGGTGAAATTCCTGCAGAATTCAGTGGAAAACCTATTTGGAGGTTGTAGCACTCCATATAAATATATGTAGCAGAATTGGCAACTGAAAAGAAGCTTCATGTTCCCATCAAGCTAGGTGAAGTTTGGCTTTCACACACTCTTTCTTATCAGAACTGAGCATGTGGAGAGACTTTCATTCATTTAGGACAAATTGATCCTTTGCAGGAGAAACATTTACTCTTGATTCTCAGTCTGATTCCTAGTGCCGTTTTGAAATTCCTGCCATTTTTACAGGAAAACCGTGTTGGAACTTCTACTTCCCTATATATATTTATGGAGTGTAGTTTGCAACTGACAAGAATTTTTGCGTTCCCATAAAGCTCGGTGAGGGACTGCTTTCAAACACACATATATCTAAAGACTGAGCATGTGTAGAGACTTTCGTTCATCCAGCACTTTTGGAACGGTTAGCAAGAGAAAATTTTTCTTTCATTTCTCAGTCTGTTTTCTAGAGACCAAATTAAGATCATGCAGTTTTCCTTGGAAAACCGATTTGCAACTATTACCTCCCCGTATATATGTACGGAGATTTTTTTTCAACTAAAAAGAAACTATGTGTTCCCAACAAGCTAGGTGAAAGACGGCTTTTCAACACACGTATCCCTCAAAACTGAGCATGTGGAGAGACGTTCGTTCACCTAGCAAAAGTGATCATTTGCTTGTGAATCTTTTACTCTGGATTCTCAAAGTGTTTCCTAGAGCCTGTTGAAATTCCTGCAGTTTTCACAGGATAACCGATTTGGAGCTAGTATCTCCCCTCATAAATGGAAGGGGAGTATTCTGTAACTCAAAAGAAACTTTGTTTTCCCAACAAGCTATGTGAATGACGGCTTTCAAAGACATTTATCCCACAGAACAGAGTATGTATTGAGACGTTCCTTCATCTAGCAGAAAGGAAACAGGTTGCAGGGAAATTTTCACCCCTGTTTCTCAGTCTGTTTCCTAGTGCCGGTTTCAACTTCCTGCAGTTTTTACTGGAAAACCGAGTTGGAAATAGACACTTACCATTTATATATATGGAGTGTAGTTTGCAACTGAAAACTAACATTCTGTTCCCACAACCTAGGTGAAGGGCGGCCTTCACACACAGTTACGTATCAGAATTGAGCATGTGGAGAGTGTTTTGTTCATCTAGCACAAAGTGAACTGGTTGCAGGAGAAACTATTACTCTGGATTCTCAGTCTGTTTCTTAGTGCCGGGTTGAATTTCCTGCAGTTTTCAATGTATATCTGTGTTGGAACTAGTACTTCCCAATATATATGTATGAAGAGTCGTTTGCAAATGACAAGAAATGTTTTGTTCCCAACAATCAATCTGTAGGACGACTTTCACACACAGCTGCCTCTCCGATCCTAGCATTTGGAGGGACAATTTTTCATGAAGCACAATGGGAATGGTTTGCTGGAGAAACTTTTACTCTGGAATCTTGTCTCTTTCCTAGTGCTGGTTTCATTTTCCTGCAATTTCACAGGAAAACTGAGATGGAGCTAGAACCTCCCATATTATAATTATGCAGTGTAGTTTGCTTCTGAAAAGAAACTTCAGTTCCCAACAAGCTAGGTGAATTACGGCTTTCACACTGTTTCCTATAAGATCTTAGCTTATGAATAGATGTTTGTTGATATAGGACAAAGTGAACGGTAATCAGGAATTATATTTACTCTGGTTTCACAGTCTGATTCCTAGAGCTTATTTGAAATAACTGCAGTTATAACAGGAATACCGATTTGAAATTCTACCACCTAAATAAATATATTGAGTGCAGATTACAACTATAAAGAAATTTTGTGTTCCCAAAAACTCGGTGAATTAATGCTTTCAAACACACATATCTCACAACTGATCATGTGGAGAGACGTTCGTTCATCTAGCAAAATTGGAACGGTTTCCAAGAGAAAGTTTTCTTTGTTTTCTCAGCCACTTTCCTAGAGCGGTTTTTAAGTTCCTGCAGTTTTCACTGGAAAACCGTGTTGGAAATTGACACTCCCCATATATATATGTAGTGTAGTTTGCAAATGAAAAAAAGCAATGTATTCCCACAACCTAGGTGAAGGACCACTTTCAGACTGAGTTACTTATCAGAACTGGCATGTGGTTAGTATTTCGTTCACCTGAAAGAAAAGGAACCGGTTGCAAAAGAAATTTCACTCTGGTTTCTCAGTCTGTTTCCTAGTGCCCGTATGAAATTCCTGCCAATTTAATATTAAAGCCGAGTAGGAATTAGTCACTACCTATATATAAATGGAGTGTAGTTTGCAACGGAAAAGAAATATTGTGTTCCCACAACAAACTCAAAGGGCGGCTTTCACACACATTTAATTTACAGAGCTGAGCATGTGGAGAGATTTTCTTTCATCTACCATGAATGAAACTGTTTGCAGGAGAAAGATTTTCTCTGGATTCTCTGTTGGTTTCCTAGTGCTGGGATGAAATTCGTGCAGTTTTCAGTGTAAATCTCTGTTGGATCTAGTATTGCCCCGTGTATATATATATCTATATGGAAAATAGATTGTATCTAGAAAACAACATTCTGTTCCCAACAACTTATTTGAAGGACAACATTCACACACACCTACCTCTCACATCCAAGCTTGTGGAGAGACTTTCGTTCATCAAGCACAATGGAAACTGGTTCCTGGGGAAACATAGACTCTCTATTCTTTCTCTGTTTCCTAGTGCTGGTTACATGTTCCTGCAGTTTTACAGGAAAACCGAGTTGAGCTAGAACCTCCCCTTATAAATATATACAGTGTAGTTTGCTTCTGAAAAGAAACTTCGTGTTCCCAACAAGCTAGTTGAAGGACAGCTTTTACACACATTTACTTCTCAGAACTGAGTATTTGGAGAGACATACGTTCATATAATAGAAATGGAACTAGATACGGGAAAACATTTTTGTATGGATTCTCAATCTCTTTCCTAGTGTCGGGTTGAAATTCCTGCAGATTTCAGTGGAAAAACAATTTGGAGGTTGTAGCACTCCGAATAAATATATGGAGTAGAGTTTGTAACTGGAAAGATAGTTCATGTTCCCAACAAGCTAGGTGAAGTACGGCTTTCACTCACTGTTACATATCAGACCTGAGCATGTGGAGAGACGTTGTTTCATCTAAGACTAAGTGAACGGTTTTCAGTAGACGCATTTACTCTGGTTTCTCTGTCTATTTACTGCGGCCCGATTTGAATATTCTGCAGTTTTTATAGGAAATCCAATTTTGAACCTCTAATTCCCTATATAAAATTATGAAGTGTATTTTGCAACTGAGAAGAAAGGTAGTGTTCCCAAAAATCTAGGTGAAGGACTGCTTTCAAACGCACTTATATCTCAGAAATGAGCATGTGGAGAGACGTTCTTTCATATAGCAAAAATAGAACGATTTGCAAGAGAAACTTTAAATCTGGTATCTCAGTCTGTTTCCTAGTGCCAATTTGAAGTTCCTGCAGTTTTCAGTGGACAAATTTGTTGAATTTAGTACCTCCCAATGTATATGTATGGAGTGTTGTATGCAACCTTAAATAATCTTTGAGATCCCAACAAGCTTGGTGAAGGACGGCTTTCCAACAAACTTATCTCTATGAACTGAGCATGTGGAGAGAGGTTGCTTCATCTAGCAAAAAGTGATCACTTTGCAGGAAAAACTTTTTCTCTATATTCTCAATATGTTTCCTAGTGCCGCTGTGAAGTTCCTGCAATTTCCACTGGAATAATGTGTTGGAGCAAGTATCTCCTCTCATATATGTAAGGATAGTATATTGGAACTCAAATGATTCTTGTTTTCACAACAAGCTATGTGAAGGACGGCTTTCAAAGTCATTTCTCCTTCAGAGCTCTGCATGTGGAGAGACTTTCCTCATGTAGCACGAAGGGAAGTGTTTGCAGGAGAAATTTTAATCTGGTTTATCACTCTGTTTCCTAGTGCCGATTTGACGTTCCTGCAGTATTCACTGGAAAACCAAGTTGGAGTTAGTCACACCCCATATATATATAACGAGTAAATTTTGCAACTGAAAAGAAACATTCTGTTCCCACAACCTAGGTGAAGGACGACTTTCACACACACTTACTTATCAGAACTGAGCATGTAGAGAGCCTTTCGTTCATCTAGCACAAAGGGAACTGTTTGCAGGAGAAAATATTACTTTAGATTCTCAGTTTGTTTCCTAGTGCCGTGTTGAATTTCCTGCGGTTTTCAGGGTAAATCAGTGTTGGAAACAATATTTCCCCCTATATATGTATGGAGAGTATTTTGCAAATCAAAACAATATTTGTGTTCCCAACAACCTATTTGAAGTTCGAATTTCACACACACCTGCCTCTCACATCCGAGGATGTGGAGAGACATTCGTTCACCAAGAACAATGGGAATGGTTGCTGGAGAAACTTTGACTTTATATTCTCTGTCTGTTTTCTAGTGCCGGTTGCATGTCCTAGCAATTTTACAGTAAAACCGATTTGGATATAGAACCTCCCCTTATGTATTTATTCAGTGTAGTTTGCTTCTGAAAAGAAACTTCGTATTCCAAACATGCTAGATGAAGGACGGTTTTCACACACGTTTTCCTCTCAGAACTGAGTATGTGGAAAGAAGTACGTTAGTATAGTAGAAATGGAACTTGTTACAGGAAAAATTTTACTCTGGATTCTAAGTGTGTTTCTTAGTGCTGGGTTGAAATTCCTGCAGATTTCAGTGGAAAACCGATTTGGAGGGTGTAGCACTCCTTATAAATATATGGAGTAGAATTGACAACTGAAAAGAAACTTCATGTTCCCATCAAGCTAGGTGAAGTTTGGCTTTCACATAGTTTTACCTTTCAGAACAGAGCATGTGGAGAGACTTTCATTCATTTTGGACAAATTGAATGTTTTGCAGGAGAAACATTTACTGAGGTTTCTCAGTATGTTTAATAGTGTCAATTTGAAATTCCTGCACTTTGTAGAGAAAAACCATGTTGGAAACTTTGCCTACATATATATTTATGTAGTGTAGTTTTCTACTGTTTAGAAATTTTTTTCCTTAAAAGCTGGTTGAAGACTGCTTTCAAACACACGTATATCTCAAAACTGAACATTTGGAGAGACGTTCGTTCATGTAGCACAAATGGAACTGTTTCCAAGAGAAAATTTTACTCTGGTTTCTCAGTCTGTTTCCTAGTGCCAATTTGAAGTTCCTGAATTATTCAGTTGAAAACCGTTTTGGTGCTAGTATGACCCCATATATGTATATGGATTGTTTTTTGCAACCTTAAAGGATCTTTGTGTTCTCAACAAGATAGATGAAGGACGGCTTCCAAACACTTATCTCTCTGAAATGAGCATGTGGAGAGACGTTCCTTCTTCTTGCAAAAATGATTGATTTTCATGAGAATCTTTTACTCTGCATTCTCAGCCTGTTTCCTAGTGCTGTTTTAAGTTCCTGCAGTTTCAACTGGAATACTGTGTTGGAGCTCGTATCTCCCCTCATAAATGTAAAAATAGTATTGTGGAACTCAAATGATACTTATTTTCCCAACATGCTAGTTGAACGTCGGCTTTCAAAGTCATTTGTCCCTCAAATCTGTTCATGTGGAGAGACTTTCCTCATGTAGCACAAATTGAAGAGGTTGCAGGAGAAATTTCAAACTGGTTAATAAGTCTGTTTCCTAGTGCAGTTTTGAAGTTCCTTCAGTATTCACTGGAAAACTAAGTTGGAATTAGACACTTCCCAATATATATAAGGAGTGTTTTTTGCAACTGTAAAGAAATAATTTGTTCCCACAACCTAAGTGAAGGACGGCTTTCACACACAGTTACTTATCATATCTGAGCATGTGGAGAAACTTTAGTTCATATAGCACAAAGCGAACTGGTTTCAGGCAATACTTATTCACTGGATTCTCAGTCTTTTTCAAGTTCTGAGTTGAATTTCCTGCATTTTTTAATGTAAATCCGTGTCAGAATCTGTAATTCCCCCTATATATGTGTGAAGATTTGTTTGCAACTGAAAACAATATTTGTGTTCCCAACAACCTATGTGAACGACGAATTTCACACACACCTGCCTCTCACATCTGAGCATGTGAAGAGATATTCGTTCACCAAGTACAATGGGAATGGTTTGCTGGAGAAACTTTGACTCTGGATTCTCTGTCTGTTTCCTAGTGCCGGTTTCAGGTCCCTGCAATTTTACAGGAAAACCGATTTCGATATAGAACCTACTCTTATATATTTATGCAGTGTAGTTTGCTTCTGAATAGGAAATTCATGTTCCCAAAATGCTAGTTGAAGAATGGCTTTCACACACGTTTTCCTCTCAGAACTTAGTATGTGGAGAGAAAAACTTTAGTATAGTAAAAATGGAACTAGTTACAGGAAAAACTTTTACTCTGTATACTAAGTCTGTTTCTTAGTGCTGGGTTGAAATTCCTGCAGATTTTAGTGGAAAACCGATTTGGAGGTTGTAGCAATCCATATAAATATATGGAGTAAAAACAGCAACTTAAAAGAAACTTCATGTTCCCATCAAGCTAAGTGAAGTTTGACTTTCACACACTGTTTCCTTTCAGAACTGAGCATGTGGAGAGACGTTCATTCATCTAGGACAAATTGATCCGTTTGCAGGAGAAACATATTCTCTTCTTTCTCAGTTTTATTCCTAGTGCCGTTTTGAAATTCCTGCAGTTTTTACAGGAAAACCGTGTTAGAACTTCTAATTCCCTATATATATTTATGGAGTGTAGTTTGTAACTGACAAGAATTTTTGCATTCCCATAAAGCTCGGTGAGGGACTGCTTTCAAACACACATATATCTAAAAACTGAGCATGTTTTGAGACATTCTTACATCTAGAATATTTGGAACTGTTAGCAAGAGAAAATTTTTCTTTCATTTCTCAGTCTGTTTTCTTGAGACTCAATTAAGATCATGCAGTTTTCCTTGGAAAACCGATTTGGAGCTAGTACCTCCCTATATATACTTATGGAGTGTTTTATTCAACGGAAAAGAAACTATGTGTTCCTAACAAGCTAGGTGAAGAACGGCTTTGAAACACACTTATCTCTCAAATCTGAGCATGTGGAGAGACGTTCGTTCAACTAGCAAAAGTGATCATTTGCTTATGAATCTTTTACTCTGGATTCTCAGTGTGTTTCCTAGTGCCTGTTGAAATTCCTGCATTTTTCACTGGATAACCGATTTGGAGCTAGTATCTACCCTCATAAATGGAAGGAGAGTATTCTGTAACTCATACAAACTTTGTTTTCCCAACAAGCTATGTGAAGGACGGCTTCAAAGACATTTATCCCTCAGAACAGAGTATGTGGAGAGACGTACCTTCATCTAGCACAAAGGGAAATGTTTGGAGGAAAAATTTCACTCCTCTTTCTCAGTCGGTTTCCTAGTGCCGGTTTCAACTTCCTGCAGTTTTTACTGGAAAACCGAGTTGGAAATAGACACTCACCATTTATATATATGGACTGTAGTTTGCAACTGAATACTAACATTCTCTTCCCACAACCTAGATGAAGGGCGGCCTTCACACACAGTTACATATCAGACTGAGCATGTATAGAGTGTTTTGTTCATCTAGCACAAAGTGAACTGGTTGCAGGAGAAACTTTTACTCTGGATTCTCAGTCTGTTTCTTAATGCCAGGTTGAATTTCCTGCAGTTTTCAGTGTATATCTGTTTTGGAACTAGCATTTCCAAGTGTATATATATGGAGATTAATTTGCAAATGAAAAGAAACATTTTTTTCCCAACAACCAATTTTTAGGACGACTTTCACACACACCTACCTCTGAGATCCTAACATGTGGAGAGACATTCTTTCATCAGGCACAATGGGAACGGTTTGCTGGAAAAACTTTTACTCTGGATTCTATGTCTGTTTCCTAGTGACGGTTTTATTTTCCTGCAATTTCACAGGAAAACTGAGATGGAGCTAGAACCTCCCATAATATAATCATGGAGTGTAGTTTCCTTCTGAAAAGAAACTTCATTTCCCAACAAGCTAGGTGAAGTACGGTTTTCACACTGTTACCTAGAAAAATTAGCATATGGAGAGATGTTCATTGATATAGGACAAAGTGATCGGTTTGCAGGTATAATATTTACTCTTGTTTAACAGACTGATTTCTAGTGCTGATTTGAAATAACTGAAGTTATAACAAGAATACCGATTTGAAATTCTACCTCCATAAATATATGTATGGAGTGTAGTTTGCAACTGTAAAAGAATTTTGTGTTCCCAAAAACTCGGTGAATTACTGCTTTCAAACACACTTATATCTCACAACTGACCATGTGGGGAGACGTTTTTTATCTAGCAAAATTGGAACGGTTTCCAAGAAAAAGTATTACTTTGTTTTCTCAGGTTCTTCCCTAGAGCCGGTTTGAAGTTCCTGAAGTTTTCACTGGAAAACCGTGTTGGAAAAATTCACTCCCCATATATATATATGGATTGTAGTTTGCAAATAAAAAAAAACATTGTGTTCCCACAACCTAGGTGATGGACGTCTTTCAGAAAGAGTTACTTATCAGAACTGAGCATGTGGAGACAATTTCGTTCATTTAGCACAAAGTGAAATCGTTGCAGGAGAAACTTTTACTTTGGATTCTCAGTCTGTTTCTTAGTGCCGGGTTGAATTTCCTTCAGTTTTCAGTGTATATCAGTGTTGGAACTTGTATTTCCCAATATATATGTATGGAGAGTAGTTTGCAAATGAAAAGAAATAATTTGATCACAAAAACCAATGTGAAGAAGACTTTCAAACACACCTACATCTCAGATCCTAGCATTTGGAGAGACATTCGTTCATGAAGCACAATGGGAACAAATTGCTGGAGACACTATTATTCTGGAATCTTTGTCTCTTTCCTAGTGCTGGTTTCATTTTCCTGCAATTTCACTGGAAAACTGAGATGGAGCTAGAACCTCCCATTATATAAGTATGCAGTGTAGTTTGCTTCTGAAAAAAAACTTCTGTTCCCAACAAGCTAGGTGATGTACGGCTTTCACACTGTTTCCTATAAATATTAGAATATGGAAAGATGTTCGTTGATATAGGATAAAGTGAACGGTTTGCAGGTATAATATTTTCTCTGGTTTCACTGTCTGATTCCTAGACCTTATTTGAAATAAATGCAGTTATAACAGGAATACTTATTTGAAATTCTACCTCCCTAAATATATGAATCGAGTGTAATTTACAACTTTAAGAAATTTTGTGTTCCCAAAAACTCGGTGAATTACTGTTTTCAAAAACACTTATATCTCACAAATGATTATGTGGAGAGACTTTCGTTCATCTATCAAAAATGGAACGGTTTCCAAGAGAAAGTTTTACTTTGATTTCTCAGCCTCTTTCCTAGAGCCATTTTGAAGTCCCTGCGTTTTCACTGAAAAACTGTGTTGGAAATAGTCACTCCCCATATATAAACATGGAGTGTAGTTTGCAAATGAAAAAAAAACTTTTTGTTCCCACAACATAGGGGAAGGAAGGTATTCACACACAGTTACTTATCAGAACTGAGCATGTGGAAAGTATTTCGTTCACCTGGCAGAAACGGAACCAGTTGCAAATGAAATTTCACTCTGGTTTCTCAGTCTGATTCCTAGTGCTGGTTTGAAATTCCTGCCGATTTCATTGGAAAACGGAGTAGGAATTAGTCACTACCTATATATATATGGAGTGTAGTTTGCAAATGAAAAGGAATAATGTGTTCGTACAATCTACTTGAAGGACGGGCTTCACACACAGATAGTTTTCAGAACTGAGCATGTGGAGAGTCTTTCTTTCTTCTTCCATGAAGGAAAATGTTTGCAGGATAATGATTTACTCTGGATTCTCAGTCTGTTTCCTAGTGCTGGGATGAAATTCCTGCAGTTTTCAGTGTAAAACCCTGTTGGATCAAGTATTGCCCCATATATATATATATGGAAAATAGATTGCATCTAGAAAACAACATTGTGTTCCCAACAACTTATTTCAAGGACAACATTCACACACACATACCTCTCACATCCAAGCATGTGGAGAGACTTTCGTTCATCAAGCACAATGGAAAATGGTTGTCTGGAGAAACATAGACTCTGGATTCATTCTCTGTTTCCTAGTGCTGGTAACATGTACCTGCAGATTTACAGGAAAACGAGTTGAGCTAGAACCTCCCCTTGTAAATATATAGAGTGTTGTTTGCTTCTGAAAAGAAACTTCGTGTTCCAAACAAGCTAGTTGAAGGACAGCTTTCACACACATTTACCTCTCAGAACTGAGTATGTGGAGAGACATACGTTCATATACTAAAAATGGAACAAGTTATGGGAAAAAATTTTGTCTGGATTCTCAGTCTGTTTCCAAGTGCAGTGTTGAAATTTCTGCAGATTACAGTGGAAAACAGTTTTGGGTGTTGTAGCACTCCGTAAAATTATATGTTGTAGATTTTGTAACTGAAAAGAAAGTTAATATTCCCAACAAGCTATTTGAAATACGAGGTTCACTCACTGTTACATATCAGAACTGAGCATGTGGAGAGACGTTGTTTCATCTAGGACTAAGTGAACAAATTTCAGTAGAAGCATTTATTCTGGTTTCTCAGTCTCTTTCCTGGTGCCGATTTTAAATTCCTGCAGTTTTTACAGGAAATTCAATTTTGAACCTCTACCTCCCTATATATAATTATGAAGTGTATTTTGCAAATGATAAGAAAGTTAGTGTTCCAAAAAGCTATGTGAAAGACTGCTTTCAAACACAATTATGTCTCAGAAATGAGCATGTGGAGAGACGTTCGTTCATATAGAAAAAATGGAATGGCTTCCAAGAGAAACTTTAAATCTGGTTTCTCAGTCTGTTTCCTAGTGCCAATTTGAAGTTCCTGCAGTTTTCAGTGGACAAATTTGTTGGATTTAGTACCTCCGCATGTATATGTATGGAGTGTTGTATGCAACCTTAAAGAATCTTTGAGTTCCCAACAAGCTTGGTGAAGGACGGCTTTCCAACAAACTTATCTCTATGAACTGAGCATGTGGAGAGAGGTTGCTTCATCTAGCAAAAAGTGATCACTTTGCAGGAAAAACTTTTTCTCTACATTCTCAATCTGTTTCCTAGTGCCGCTGTGATGTTCCTGCAGTTTCCACTGGAATACTGTGTTGGAGCAAGTAACTCCTCTCATATATGTAAGGATAGTGTATTGGAACTCAAATAATACTTGTTTTCACATCAAGCTAGTTAAAGGACGACTTTCAAAGTCATTTGTCCCTCAGATCTGTGCATGTGGAGAGACTTTCCTCATGTAGCACAAAGGGAAGAATTTGCAGGAGAAATTTCAATCTGGTTTATCACTCTGTTTCCTAGTGCCGGTTTGAAGTTCCTGCAGTATTCACTGGAAAACCAAGTTGGAATTAGTCACACCCCATATGTATATATAGAGTGTAGTTTGCAACTGAAAGAAATATTGTGTTCCCACAACCTACTTGAAGGACGGCTTTCACACACATTTACTTATCAGAACTGAGCATGTAGAGGATCTTTCATTCATCTAGCACAAAGGGAACTGGTTGCAGGAGAAAATATTTCTCTGGATTCTCAGTCTGTTTCCTAGTGCCAGGTTGAATATCCTGCAATTTTCAGTGTAAATCCGTGTTGGAAGCAGTTCTTCCCCCTATATATATATGGAGAGAAGTTTGCAAATGAAACAAAATTTTTGTTCCCAACAACTTATGTGAAGGACGACTTTCACACACATGTACCTCTCAGATCAGGGCATGTGGAGAGACATTCGTTCACCAAGCACAATGGGAACGGGTTTCAGGAGAAACGTTGACACTCTGGATCCTTTGTTTCCTTGTGCCGGTTACAAGTCCCTGCAATTTTACAGGAAAACCGATTTGGAGATAGAACCACCCCTTATGTATTTATGCAGTGTAGTTTGCTTCTGAAAAGAAACTTCGTGTTCCCAACATGCTAGTTGAAGTACGGCTTTCACACACGTTTTCCTCTCAGAAATGAGTATGTGGACAGAATTACGTTAGTATAGTAAAAATTGAACCAGTTACAGGAAAAATTTTCATCTGTATTCTAAGTCTGTTTCTTAGTGCTGGGTTGAATTTCCTGCAGATTTCAGTGGAAAACCAATTTGGAGGGTGTAGCACTCCATATAAGTATATGGAGTAAATTTTGAAACTGAAAGAAACTTCATGTTCCCATCAAGCTAGGTGAAGTTTGGCTTTCACACACTGTTTCGTATCAGAACTGAGCATGTGGAGAGACGTTCATTCATCTAGGACAAATTGATCAGATGGCAGGAGAAATATTTTCTCTTCTTTCTCAGTCTGATTCCTAGTGCCATTTTGAAATTCTTGCCATTTTTACAGGAAAACAGTGTTGGAACTTCTACTTCCCTATATATATTTATGGAGGGTAGTTTGCAACTGACAATAATTTTTGTATGCCCAAAATCCTCGGTGAAGGACTGCTTTCAAACACAAATATATGTAAGAACTGAGTATGTGTAGAGACGTTCGTTCTTCTAGCAAATTTGGAACGGCTTGCAAGAGAAAATTTAACTTTCATTTCTCAGTCTGTTTCCTAGAAATGCATTTAAGTTGATGCAGTTTTCCTTGGAAAACCGATTTTGGAGCTAGTACCTCCCCATATATATGTACAGAGATCTTTTTGCAACTAAAAAGTAACTATGTGTTCCCAACAAGCTAGGTGAAGGACGGCTTTGTAACACATGTATCCCTCAAAACTGAGCATGTGGAGAGAAGTTCGTTCACATAGCAAAAGTAATCATTTGCTTGTGAAACTTTTACTCTGGATTCTCAGAGGGTTTCCTAGAGCCTGTTGAAATTCCTGCAGTTTTCACAGGTAACCGATTTGGAGCTAGTATCTCCCCTCATAAATTGAAGGAGAGTATTCTGTAACTCAAAAGAAACTTTGTTTTCCCAACAAGCTATGTGAAGGACGGCTTTAAAAGTCATTTATCCCTCAGAACAGAGCATGTGGAGAGACGTTCCTTCATCTAGCACAAAGGGAACTTGTTGCAGGAAAAATTTCACTCCTGTTTCTCAGTCCGTTTCCTAGCGCCGGTTTGAACTTCCTGCAGATTTCACTGGAAAACCGAGTTGGAAATAGACAGTCAACATTTATATATATATGGAGTGTAGTTTGCAAATGAAATCTAACATTCTGTTCCCACAACCTAGATGAAGGGTGGCCTTCACACACAGTTACTTATCAGAAATGAGCATGTGGAGAGTCTTTCATTCATCTAGCACAAAGTGAACTTGTTGCAGGGGAAAGTATTACTCTGGATTCTAAGTCTGTTTCCTACTGCTGGGATGAATTTCGTGCAGTTTTCAGTGTAAATCTCTGTTGGATCTAGTATTACACCGTATATATATATATGGAATATAGATTGCATCTAGAAAAAAACATTGTGTTCCCAACAACTTATTTGAAGGACAACATTCACACACACCTACATCTCACATCCAAGCATGTGGAGAGACTTTCGTTCATCAAGCACAATGGAAACTGGTTGCTTGAGAAACATAGACTCTGGATTCTTTCTCTGTTTCCTAGTGCTGGTTACATGTTCCTGCAGTTTTACAAGAATACCAAGTTGAGCTAGAACCTCCCCTTATAAATATATACAGTGTAGTTTGCTTCTAAAAAGAAACTTCGTGTTCCCAACAAGCTAGTTGAAGAACAGCTTTCACACACATTTACCTCTCAGACCTGAGTATGTGGAGAGACATATGTTCATATAGTAAAAATGGAACTAGTTACGGGAAAAATTTTTGTCTGGATTCTCAATCTGTTTCCTACTGCCAGGTTGAAATTCCTGCAGATTTCAGTGGAAAACCGATTTGGAGGCTGTAGCACTCCATATAAATATATGGAGTAGTGTTTGTAACTGAAAAGAAAGTTCATGTTCCCAACAAGCCAGGTGAAGTACGGCTTTCACTCTCTGTTACCTATCAGACCTGAGCATGTGGAGAGACATTGTTTCATCTAAGACTAAGTGAATGGTTTTCAGTTGAAGCATTTACTCTGGTTTCTCAGTCTCTTTCCTGGTGCCAATTTGAATTTCCTGCAGTTTTTACAGGAAATCTAATTTTGAACCTCTACCTCCATATATATAATTATGAAATGTATTTTGCAAATGATAAGAAAGTTAGTGTTCCCAAAAAGCAAGGTGAAGGACTGCTTTCAAACACACTTATATCTCAGAAATGAGCATGTGGAGAGACGTTCGTTCATATAGCAAAAATGGAACGGCTTCCAAGAGAAACTTTGAATCTGGTTTCTCAGTCTGTTTCCTAGTGCCAATTTGAAGTTCCTGCAGTTTTCATTGGACAAATTTGTTGAATTTATTACCTCCCCATGTATATGTATGGAGTGTTGTATGCATCCATAAAGAATCTTTGAGTTCCCAACAAGCTTGGTGAAGGACGGCTTTCCAACAAACTTATCTCTATGAACTGAGCATGTGGAGAGAGGTGGCTTCATCTAGCAAAAAGTGATCGCTTTGCAGGAAAAACTTTTACTCTGCATTCTCAATCTGTTTCCTAGTGCCGCTGTGAAGTTCCTGCAGTTTCCACTGGAATACTGTGTTGGAGCAAGTAACTCCTCTCATATATTTAAGAATAGTTTATTGGAACTCAAATGATACTTGTTTTCACAACAAGCTAAGTGAAGGCGGCTTTCAAAGTCATTTGTCCCTCAGATCTGTACATGTGGAGAGACTTTCCTCATGTAGCACGAAGGGAAGAGTTTGCAGGAGAAATTTCAATCTGGTTTATCACTCTGTTTCCTAGTGCCGGTTTGAAGTTCCTGCAGTATTCACTGGAAAACCAAGTTGGAAATTGTCACACCCCATATATATATATGGATTGTAGTTTGCAACTGAAAAGAAACATTGTGTTCCCACAACCTAGGTGAATGTTGGGTTTCACACACTGTTTCCTATCAGAACTGAGCATGTGGGGAATCGTTCATTCATCTAGGACAAATTGATCGGTTTGCAGGAGAAACTTTTTTTTCTCAGTCTGAACCCTAGTGCCGTATTGAAATTACTTCCATTTTTACAGAAAAACCGTCTTGGAACTTCTACTTCCCTATATATATTTATGGAGTGTAGTTTGCAACTGACAAGAATTTTTGCATGCCCAAAAATCTTGGTGAAGGACTGCTTTCAAACACACATATATCTAAGATCTGAGCATTTGTAGAGACGTTCATTCATCTAGTACATTTGGAACGGTATGCAAGAGAAAATTTTTCTTTCATTTCTCAGTCTGTTTCCTAGAGACGCATTTAAGTTCATGCAGTTTCCCTTGGAAAACCGATTTTGATCTATACCTCCCCATATATATTTATGAATTGTTTTTTGCAACTGAAAAGAAACTATGTGTTCCCAACAAGCTAGGTGAAGGACGGCTTTGAAACACACTTATCTCTCAAAACTGAGCATGTGGTGAGACGTTCGTTCATCTAGCAATTAGTGATCATTTGCTTGTAAAACTTTTATTCTGGATTTTCAGTTTGTTTCCTACTGCCCCGTTGAAGTTCCTGCAGTTTTCACTGGATAACTGATTTGGAGCTAGTATCTCCCCTCATAAATATAAGGAGAGTGTTCTGTAACTCAAAAGAAACTTTGTTTTCCCAACAAGCTATGTGAAGAATGGCTTTCAAAAACATTTACCTCTCAGAACTTAGTATGAGGAGAGACGTACGTTCATATAGTAAAAATAAATCTAATAAGAGGAAATATTTTATTCTGGATTATCAGTCTGTTTCCTAGTGATGGGTTGAAGTTCCTGCAGTTTTCAGTGGACAACCGATTTGGAGTTAGTACATCCAGATATATATGTAAGGAGTGTTGTGTGCAACTGTAAAGAAATTTTGTGTTCCCAAGAAGCTAACTGAAGGAAGGCTATCAAACACAATTATTTCTCAGAAATTAGCATTTGGAGACATTTTCATTCATTATGCGTATTGGGAACTGGTTTCTGTTGAAATATTTACACTGGATTCTCAGTCTGTTTCCTAGTGTCATTTTGAAGTTCCTGCAGTTTTCACAGTAAAACAGAGTTGGAGCTAGTACCACACCATATATATTTACGGAGTGTTGTTTGCAACTGAAAAGAAAGTTTGTGTTTCCAGCAAGATATGTGAAGAGCGGCTTTCACACACTTTTCTCTCAGAACAGAGCATGTCGAGAGCAGATCTTTCATCCAGCACAAAGTGAACGGATTGAAGGAGAAAGATTAAATCTGGCTTTTCAGTCTGTTTCTTAGTGCTGGTTTGAACTTCCTGCAGTAACACTGGGAAAACTAGTTGGAGCTATTAAATCCCCATATTAATTGATGAATTGTAGTTTGCAACTTAAAAGAAACTTCATTTTCCCAGCAAGCTAGTTAAGTACGGCTTTCACAGACAGGTATCTCTCAGTGCCTTGCATGTGGAGAGACGTTCGTTCACATAGCACAATGGGAATGGGTTACAGGATACACGTTAAATCTAGTTTCTCAGTAAATTTCCTAATGCTGATATGAATTTCCTGCCATTTTCAGTGTAAAACCGAGTTTGAGCTAGTAACTACTCATATAGTTTTAAGTTTTGTAGTTTGCAAGTGAAAAGAAAATTAGTCTTCCCAATAAGATAGGTGAATGAAGACGTCCAACACAATTATCTCTCACATTTGAGCATGTGGAGAGATGTTCGTTCTTGTAGCACAAATGGTACGGTTTGCAGGAGGAACTTTTATTCTGGTTTCTCAGTCTGTTTCCTAGTGCCGATTTGTATTTGCTGGAATTTTCAGTGTAAAACCGATTTGGGGCAAGAACCTCCCCATATAAATTTATTGAGATATGTTGGCAACAGAAAGAAAGTTTGTGTTCCCAACAAGCTAATGAAATACAGCTTATAAGCACACTTATCTCTCAGAACTGAGCATTTGGAGAGAATTTCGTTCATCTAGCATAAAGATATTGCATTGCAGGAGATACTTTTACTCTTTATTCTCATTCTATTTCCAAGTGCTTCTTTGAAGTAACTGCAGTTTTCACTGGAAAATCGAGTTGGAGCTAGTACCTAACCTTATAAATGTAAGGAGTGTAGTTTGCAACTGAAAAGAAATTTCATGTTCCCAACAAGCTAGTTGAAGTATGGCTTTCACACACATTTACCTCTCAGAACTGAGTATGTGGAGAGACGTACGTTCATTTAGTAAAAATGGAACTAGTTATAGGAAAAAATTTTAATCTGGATTCTCAGTCTGTTTCCTAGTGCTGGGTTGAAATTATGAAAGATTTCAGTGGAATTCTGATTTGGAGTTTGTAGCACTCCATATAAATATATGGAATAGAGTTTGCAACTGAAAAGAAACTTCATGTTCCCAACAAACTAGGTGAAGGACGGCTTTCACACACTGTTACGCATCAGAACTTATCATCTGGAGATGCGTTCATCCATCTAGGATAATGTGAACGGTTTGCAGGGGAAACATTTACTCTGGTTTCTCAGTGTGTTTCCTAATGCCGATTTAAAACACCTGCAATTTTACAAAAAAAAATTTGAACTTATATCTCCCCATATATATGTATGGAGTGTAGTTGGCTACTGGTAAGAAAGTTTGTGTTCCCAACAAGCTAGTTGAATGGCGGCTTTCAAAAATTTTTACCTCTCAGAACTGAGTATGTGGAGAGACGTACGTTCATATATTCAAAATGGAAGTAGAAACAGGAAAGTTTTGATTATGGATTCTCAGTCTG